>NC_091746.1:56710800-56855800 GCF_043380555.1 Nothobranchius furzeri
ATTAAGCAAGATAAATATAATTTGCTTCATGACAAAGCCTGAAAAAACCCTGAAATGAAAAGGATCCTTTCAACAAATCTCTACCCATGGCCAGTCCGGCAAAAGGCGCCCACAACAGCATTTTAGACCAGCATTATATTTTACGAGTTCTGCTAGTCCAGTGGTGCAATGGCATGATTTTAGTTTTGTTTTGCCCTCTGTTGACGTCGGTTCGACTCTAGGTGGGATCGGCAGTAATTTATTTAGTCAACTGAAACAGATTTAATTTATTTATATTTTAGTTTTATTGACTATTTTCTGAAATAGGCGGGACTGACTCTGGTGAAGCTCCAACTTTTGGTGCAGCTCTGCCTTTGTGGTTCTGCAGCGATCACCCTCTCACCAGATGAGTCAGTGACCATCTCTAAAAAGTGCCAGTCCTCTTAATAACTCTCTGACAGTTTTCTATACATAATAAAACACACATTTAAATGCAAGTAGCAAATGACAAAATGAATTTACTTATGCTTTCCATTTATTGTATAAAGATAAAGCAAAGTGGGCCAAAAGTTTATTCCCTACTGTCTTGGAAACATTTGCCCGAGTTAACAATTTTCCTAAGGCAGGCCTCAGGGCTGTGCTCTTGTGTCACTGCAATTCTGAACATGTTCAAAACCTTAGAAATGCCCAAAAAACTAACAAAAAAATAAAACATTTCAAATGCTTCTTAATTTCTATTGAGTATTGCGAGACAGATGATTCAAATCTGAAAGGGGTTGCAAAAGAGAGAGACATGAATGAAATAGTTTGTAGTTGCAACAACTTTTGTTGTTGTAAGTTGTTTGAAATGGCGTCATGTGAACCAATGACCCAGTGGGATCCAAACCAAAACTTTCACTTTCAAGCCTGGCAAAAATCTGCTAAACAACATTTATCACACCCTCGGTCAGACCGCATGTTTCCATCTGTTGTATGTGCTTTTTCTCTTAGTTTATAGTCATCAAAATCTTATTAAATCTCAATGAGGAATGCGATACTTATGAGTTAAACATTATTTAATAAAGCAACAACACCCCACCTTATTTCCTAAACAGCGTGTCCTCATGTGACACTTCCGCAGCCGGACTACTTCTGGGTATCTGAGTGTCTTGCGTATTATATAATGCCAGACAGACACACAGAATCTCCAGCAGAAATGTGCCAAATAAATAATCTATCTCCTTTAAAACTGCTGACTGTTGGGACTTCTCACTGCTTTTATTGCTCTTGGCAAACCATCCAATTTAAACACAAAATAGGCTTTATTTGGTTTATGACTCCAGACAGTCGAAGAAAATAAACATATGCAATAGGATTACAATGGAAAAGAAAACAAAGCAGCCTTGAGAGCAGTTGTTCGGTCTAAATAATTAAGCAGTGATTAGGATGTGGCCAAAGGCTGTCTGGTGGGTTCAGTAGCACCATGCAGTCTGGTCTGTTTTGGAAAATCTGTGTTTTTCTAGCAAGCGCTGGCAGAATCTCTTACCTCCCACTTTTCCATTTTTCACTTGACAGCAATTCTTACAGTCCATACTGCTCCCCCTTTCTCTGTCTAATTCTGTGTCTGCACTGTGTATTTATATTTCCATTCCTTCTTCGTTTAAATTTTGCTCTTCTGCCGTTTTCATGTTTGGGAAAAGCCACTCATTATTAATATATTCTGCATAGCACTGTGAACACTTGCATCTTTCAGCTTTGGACCCCCCCCCCCCCCCCCCCCCCCCTCCAGCATATTACAGTTTTAACATTCACTTAATCAACTCAACATTTCTTACACGGCTCTTTTATTTGTTAAAACTCAGAGTATTTCTTTTTCTGTCTTTGGCAAAATCCTGGCTGCTCAATTGTGAAATAACTGGTTTTCCTAATGAAATGCTAATTTAAGCTGTGATTATATTTTAATCACCTAGAGCATGAGAGGTTCTTGTATAATCCTGAGCCTGGTGGAGTTCAGTACATCAGTAAGACTTTGGTCTCAGCTTTATTATAATTTTGGTTTAGTACATTTTGAAACACACACATTTCCTTGTGTCTACGTGCGAGTGTGTATTCCCACATTTGCAAAACACGAGTTACACCTGTGTCTAATTACGGATCGCAGCATGGAGGCAATCAGCAGAGCTGCATTAGAGGGAAAAGTGGGTGTAAATGTGGACAATGAAGGAGAATATTAGTGTGACTTCTCAGTGATTAAATACAAGTAAAAATAGGATTTAAAGGATTCAGTGTTTGGATCTTAGACAAATGGCAGAGTGAACAAAGGTCCAACAGTGGAAAGAAATGTTCAGATCAGCTGTCTTTCACTATTTTGCTGTAAAGAGAAAAGAAGAAACGTTTCATCTGAGATCTCAGTTGGTCTGATGCCAAATTGATTTCAAATGTTGAAGAGTTGTTGTTCAAAACCATTTTTATTGTGACTCCGGCTATTTACTGGATGTAATAGCAGTGCGTAACAAAATAAAGGCGTTTTACCAGCGAGTTAAATTCCAACTGGGAGTGATTCTGCTGCAAAACTGGAGCAAAAGCGTTCCACGCCGCTGGTGTGTTTTACCGGTTGTGGTGGGTATGTTATGTGGCTTAAAGGATCTCCATATATTCATAGTGAGGGTCAGGTTTCTTTGCAAACTTATTTTTATCAATTTTCCTACACACAAGTCAAATCTTTGTCAGTAATCGGAAATACATAGACGAGTAATGGAAATCATTGGCATACACACTTTTAAAGGAGTTTTGAACTATGTTTCTTAGTGAACAGCTAAAAATTACATTTTTCACCACCAGCCAGAAGGAATGATCTGATTAGTTGGGACACAAGAAGACAAGCAATGGGTTGGAAATTGATCATACTTGTAAAGAGCTGGCACCAGAGGGTTCACCTGGGGTCCACAATCCCTCCAAGGGGCTCCACATAATCATGCATGTACTGAGATTGTGAGGTTACCAAAATTATATTTGTAAAAATGACATTTATAAAATCCCAATAACACATCCACCGCAAAGTTACAAAATCACGGGGAAACAGCAACACCACTCGTGATTTCAGATGTCCACTCAATAACAAGCAAGCTGAGTGTTACAAAAAGGTCTGTGGTTCATTTTCTGTTTGGTTTACATCAGCTACAGGGTTTTCAGAGGAAATGAAAAATGTTTACCTGCACGTGACTTTTATTTTGAAAGTTTACGGATGTTTTACACTGCTTTCGTGTTTGACCTTCTGTCCGACCCGATCCAAACTGTGGAGTTTGATGTGCTTTAGAAGAGTAGCATGTTAAGAATAGACTCAAAACATAATGAAAGAACCCTTTCACACTACTTAGAAATCTTGTCATGATGCTAAAAGTAATCAGTCAGAATATAGACGGTCTATGCAGAGCTTTGCTGGGGTCATGCAAGTAAGTGACTGGAATGTAGCGAGCATAACACAAAAATGACGGCTTTGGGCATGTGCAAAACTCTCATGGCAGGTGGAAATCACGGCTGTGTCTTCATGCTGTAAAACCCCCAAATATGCAGTTTGGTAAGATCTACAAGAATTCAGAAGGAGACTGTCCACACTGGCTTCGTCAGCCAAAAATACATCATACTAGCCTTGTACTGGTCACCTTCTAGCACAGTGCTGCATCCTGACTCAGTTCAAGAAAGTTGTGAGAAGTATCCCGGTGATTTACTGCAACAGTAAAGAAAAACAATTTGGTGAGTATTAAAGGTGAATGTCATGATTAACATACGGTAAACGGCCTGTATTTGATATAGCGCCTTCTAGAGTACTGGAACCCCCCAAGGCGCTTTACAACACAACCAGTCATTCACCCATTCCCACACACATTCACACACTGGTGGTGATGTGCTACATTGTAGCCACAGCTGCCCTGGGGCACACTGACAGAGGCGAGGCTGCCGAGCACTGGCGCCACCGGTCCCTCCAACCACCACCAGCAGGCAATATGGGTTAAGTGTCTTGCCCAAGGACACAACGACAGCGACAGACTGAGCGGGGCTCGAACCTGCAACCTTCCGATTACGGGGCGAGCACTTAACTCCTGTGCCACCGTCGCCCCCAACATAGATCATTGACTGTGGCTATTGGTGATTAGTTGGTGAAACAATTGTAAGAATTTGATGCTAGTATTTAGTTAGAATAATGCTAAATTCAATTCAAATTCAAAAACACTTAATTAATCCCAGTGGGAAATTAGAGTTTCAATACACACAATTCTGAGATCAGATAAACATACATACATAGACACATGACAAGAATTGGTGACTGTGGTCATTCGCAACCTGAGTCGCACTACCTTAATAGAGATCAGAGGGGTTTATATGAGAATTGAGTCAGGTGGAGGAAAAAAAGGCACTTCAGAGTCACCCTCCACAAGGAGGGCAGCTTTGCTATGCAAAAACACCTCAGACAAAAATGCAACAGACTTCAGACATTACACAACATAAGTGTCCACTAGGTAGGGTAGAGGACTCTCCAAACATCAGTGCATGCAGCCACGATAAGCAGCGCTTGTCACCTCCGTTTGGACAGGGGTGGGAGGTTGTTGGGTTTAGAGCGCACAGTGACTCCTGGAACGATTCAACGGCCTTCATCGATCACAGTCCCGCCCAGGCTGGGATAGGGAGACAGAGTTGCCATGGCAACGGCAGCATTCCACATTTCTTCTGAGGGGGAGTTATTGCTTCAGCCTCACAGGCTCAAGGGCACCAGATTCAGATAAGAACTTTTTTTGGGGGCCAGACAGAGATAATTTCCTCTCTGTCTTAAAGTTTCATTGGTCCTCAACCCCTCTAAATCCAATAATGGCATAGTTAATCAATCCCAACCCATGCTGACCAGTCAACTCTATCCTCGATCGAATCCACCTTCTGTGCCAGAGTCTGAATCTCAGCCAAAGTTCCAAGCTTACGACTCATCTCGACAATTATATGAGTTTGTGCATTCACAGCACGGTGTAATCCATCCCTGAGCTCCGGGATTGAGCCAATATTCCTCGACAGCTCATTAATTTTCCGGTAAGCCAGATAACCACTCAGGCCAAAAAGCAGGAAACCTGACACCAACACCACGAATATCCAGATGTCTTCAGAATCCCCTACAGACAGTTGGGAGAGGCAGATCAAGTTTCACAGTTTCCAGGAGTCCATGATATGCCCAACTGGCTCTGTCCCAGAGGGTCAATGGGGAGCCCCTTCTCCCGTTCTCATCGTTGAAAAAATCTTGCCAATCGTGTTGAGAGACCAACTGACCAGGTCCATTTTTAATCAGTTCCAGTTTACAGAAAAATGCAGAAGCGCCATCCACCCAAAGACAGACAAAGAGCCTTGGGATAAGATAGGGAGGAGAGGAGGAAAAAAGCATCTGTACTCTCCAAGAGCCGGAAGAATTGGTACGCTACACACTTTTCTGTCAGGCAGGGTCACCTGAGACAGATTACCCTTCCTGTGCATTTTTTGTCACAGTTTAGTCACAAAGTGCCATAAATATGCCTTGACGTGTATGCAACCTTGTCATCATCCTCTAATCTTTTCTCATTTCTTGTGCTTCCTGATTCAAGGAAAATATATCCATCTGAAGATTTGTTGTCAACAGTTGCAGCACAATTTTTAATATTTGCCACAATCCAGCTAAATTCTAAAAGAGGTTTCCGGCATGTTTTAGTCGTTTCCTTGCTGCAACACAATTGAGTCATCAGTTCAGCAGCGCATCAAGCTCCACAGAAGCTGTTAATCACCTGCTGATCCAAATCAGGTGTATTGATGCAGGGAGACAACTAAAACATGCTGCTGACCCTCGGGGAAGGAAGTTGTCTACCCCATTCTACAATATGTTTGAGTTTGTAAAAAGCATAATGGGGTATGCTTCTAATGCAAAAATTGACATAACTGTGAAATTAATTCATCTTTATATATTTTTGTTACGACTTTTTTTTTAACTATCTTTAATGCAACTAGTTCTCCATTTCTTCTTCCTACACACAACCTTGTTTGGAGCTCTAGTTTACACTGTGAGCTGTTCTCAGCTAAAGATCACACGTTAGTCCTCAGATGAACAAGAAAAATGTGAGGGGGAAGAAAAAGATCTTCACCTTCATCACCTTGAAAACTCTCAATCTTCTGTGTGTTTGTGTCAAAGTGAACATATTTTCCATTCTACTGGGTGATCTTTAGCTCAGATGAGGTAATGTAGCCCAGAGCATGGAAACAACCTTCTTTTTCTTTATTGGGAAAAATAGGCTAAGACAAAAGTCAGAGAATTAAAAACAGGATAATTGATGGCAGTTCATTCGGCATTGGGGGCTTTCTCGTTTCTATTCACAGTTCATGATGATGATGTGTGAATGTGCAAATATCTGAAGCAGATGCCTGAAAGAGAATGAGTTTACACCAGAGAGCAAACAACATGTCATAAATATTGACATCACATTGTGACAGCGGCACTACAAAAGTTCCTGTCGGTAACCCTCTGCAAACACAGACAAAGACTCAGACTAGAACACACACTCACACACACACAGTCACCCTTTTGTGTCAACAGAAGATTCTGAGTGATGTTGAAAGGATGTACTGTAAAAGAAAGCAACTGTGTCTTCTAGGGAAAGAAAGAGGTTGGAAAAAAAAAACTGCCACAAAGAGATGCTGGGTTTGCTTCCTGGGACCTGACTGAGCATCCTGCTGCAGCTCACTTTGCAGCATCTGGATCAAGAAATTGTGCAAGAATATAAACAGAATGAGTTCTGCATGATGATGAGAGGGTTGGGAAGATATTAACATATCATGTGTGAGGACAATTTAGCAGCGAGAGAGAAAAAAAAGTTGTCTGCATTGAGTGGAATTTCGTATAAATGACATTTCGATGCAGGGCCACAAATAGGCTCTTGTTGCTTTTTTACACCACCTAATCACTGTCTATTTGTCTATTTGATTAAATGCTTGAGTAACAATTTACACATCTCCTGCTCCTTCACTTCACAATTTGAGAGTCTGTAAAACAGAACGCAGGAGGCGGCGTCTTAAATGTGACTGATGTGTGGCTGAAAGCTCGATCTCATAAACAGCTGAGATGGGCCTGATGTCAGTAAGGATGTGAGTGGCCAGATATCTTCATCATGAGTGCAAGTCTTCCTCCAACTTTAATGTAGTTAGTGTGGATCTCATCTGTCTGCTCTGGCCTTTGGTTGTTTGATAAATGTAATTAGATAAAATGCTAAGGCTTCGCTGGTTGGGAAAAATGTGACAAGAAAGTCACTGTCATTAACAAAGTGGATGAAAAAAATCACCTCTCATTGGGAGGAGGTTGGAACAACCAGGGGCACCCCAGAAATTTTTGATAATGGTGGCCAGACCGGGCCAAAGAAAATTTTGGAGTGGCAAATGTAATTGGTCCCTGTGGTGACTGGGAAAATGTAGCCTGTAACAATGCATTGCATTGCTCCTCTATACCTTTTAATTATAAAAAAATAATAATAACAATATGAATCCAAAACACTTAATTCAAAATTGAGAAACACAAACATTTCAGCAAAAACATTGCAGGTATTCGAAATGTTATTTCTAAAAAAAATTACAATTTTTGATTTGTTTTGTTTATTTCACCTGTCTTCACAAAAAATCTATGGAAGTGTAAACTTATTTTCATAAAATGTTGAGCAACAGAAACATATAAAACATATTTAAAAATCAGATTTTTCCCCCTTAGATTGTGTTTCTTTTTAGGGTTTTACATTTATGTGTTGAATAAATAAGATGAATTTATAGTTTGAGTTTGAGCTATTTTCTAGGGGTGGCCATTGCCACCCCTGGCCATCCCTTGGGGGCGCCACTGGGAATAGCATCAACACACAGGCAAATCAGAGTAACATATGTTTATGAGGGGATTTATTTTGATATGAATTTATCAAAAATGTTTCTCAGCTTCAGGCAACATCTTCCCAAGCTCATTTCCAATGCTTTAGAGGAGCACTCTTCACCTTACAATACATGCAAATGAATAAATGAATGTTTGGCAATATGTAGAAAATGTGTTCTTTTCAAACATGAAGGGCAAGCTTGTAAACTCATTTGTGAGTCTGTTTGTGAGAAATACACCAATGTTTGCAATAATTCAAAATTTCTGGCCTAGAGGTGGATATCAAGTCGTCCCATAATGCATGTGTGCAGCCAGTAACGGTGATGCGGTTACTCTAAATCGCTGGTGAGAGTGTGGCTAACCTTCACTTTCATCAGCAGCCAAGCTTTTAGGTTTTTTTCACCTTCACTGCCAAATTTTCTGTCTCATTACCACATACCGCCAAAGGGTATGTGGGCAGTGAAGTCTCTGCCTCTGTGTTTGTCTTTGAGCAAAACGTCTGATGAACCATTGGATCAGTTAAAAATGGTAATCATTGGATGTACAACTGTTTAACTTTTGGAGTCAATCTGACGCAAGATGGCTGCCACAATTTAAACACTGCTAGTTGAACAAAACTGAGCTACAATCTCATGTAGAGTAGTTGAACACTATGCTCAACTCATATTTAAAGTATATTATATGTTATTTCTTATGATCTGCCAGAATGGGTGTAGATGCCATTTCTAAATTTGTATTTAAACATGTGAAACACTGAAAACACATTTTTAAAATATTATTTCTGACAATAATCAGCACTCTGGAGTTTTCCATGCTGGCTGAATATGAAAATAGTCTCCTACACCTATTTGCTGCCGAAACTAAGATTTGAAAAGCCTGATATAACTACATCACACTGTCACTTGAAAGGAAGCTAGGCAGTTTTGGCTTGCTTTTAGCACCCCATAGTGTCAATTTGTAGAACGGAAAGCACACCAGGAAATGGGCTGGAAGCAGACTGCAGCGCCAAGTCCCAACAGAGCAGTGGAATATTCCAGCCACAGGGGGTGACGGAGGTAAGTGGCCTTTCATTCACCATGTAAAGGGTCATTTTAGCACATACTGGCTCAAGAAAATTATTTTAAAATGTGAAAAGTTGCAAAGTGTCACTTTAATATTCATGGACTCACCAATCTTGACTCATGACGGGGAAGACATTATTATTGTTATTGGTTTAGTATCCAGCAAACAGCAGAGAACGTCACAGATAGTAGAAGCTAACCGTTAGCATTAGCAGCTAAAATGGGAAATCATTTTCAAAGGATTGTTTTAAAAGCACGAACATGAGCGAACCTCACAACCACAGCGTGTGTTCAGTTCTTTCCATTTAAAGAATATTCAAAATAGGTTTTTAAAAAACATTAATGTAAAAACGTTTCTTCAGTTTATTCAAAACGTTATTTTCACAGATGGTCTGTCTTTGAATATGCAAACTAAACCCATTTTGTTCAGCTGTGTTTTTTTTTTTTGTTTTCTTTTTTGGGGAAACAAATAAAATATTTTTTTGTTTAAATGGAGAAAAATCAATTTTGCAACTTATTAGCAACGTAGTAGAAATTTTCCCAGAACTCATTATCTCTGTATGTCACGTACTTGTAGATGCTTCTTCTTATCTTGGGATGTTTGTAAGCCATAAAAGATTATTATTATAAAGCTCACCAACTCACATTATTCCACCATTAAACAATGAGACACATTACCTTCAAGGACACAAACTGTGTGAGCTAAAGGTTCTGTATAAGGACATTTTAGTGTATGAGAAACAGAATTGAAACCATTTGAATCAAGGTGAAGAGTCCTCGAGAACAGCTGGTATTAAATAGACAGAGTTACTAAAGCCAAATACAAAGGGAGGATACAGTGAAAAGTGGTGTTACCAGCATAGCTGCACTACATCTTTAGACAATAGCAGAAGCTGTCTCAACAAAACTTTAGAGATAAGACTTTGTGACTGCACTAATGGCTGTGAAACCCCCGAGTACCGCTTAGCCTGGCAGTTACAGCAGATCATGGTCACCCAAGACAACACTTGTGTATTCCTCCAGATGTGCTGCAGTGCTTTTTAGAAATGTCCCACAAGTATTCAGGCAGCAACCTAGAAGCAAATCTCTGCTCCGCTCTGCTAAAAAGAAAATCACTTTCCTTTTTTCTTTTCCATGGAAACTAAATCAGACTTTATAGAGCAGATAAGCCAAATCAGAGGATGTGGCATAAATGATCTTAGCACCCTTATCTTGTCTTTAGATCAACATAAACTCAGCACCAGGGAAAACATTAAAGATCGGCCTTCATGGAGGATGTTTATCAGTATGAAAACAGTAAGTGTTATTAAAGCACAATCTAATATTTTCAACATAAATCATTTTTTCTAATCCATTTTTGAACCATCATCTTGACCTGAACTCTCCAAAAATTGTCTCTTAATGGGACATTATTGGTTGGATAACAGAGTGCGAGAAAATTGGTGATCTGCGTGGCTTAGCTGAACTTAATGCAACATTTTCTTTTTTGGCAGGCGTGCAAAATGAGCAAAACTAGAATGAGACTATACCACTGCCAAGATTCCACAGACATCTACTAATGGAAATTTCAAATGAGGCTTTAAAGGGACATTTATGGGAAAAGTAAATAAAGGAGATGCAAACATGATAAGGGCTCTAATGGTGAACTGCATTATTACAATGTATTACCACTCAGACAACAAAATGAATGGACATTGAACAAGAATTAGATTAAACATGTAGTTACTGAGAAAAAAATGTGAAGGTTACAAAAACGTCAAAAGATTTTGCAAACAGAAAACTGAATGAATCTTCATCTGAAGCCAAGATGAGATAAGACTTATTCATCCCACAGAGTGGAAATGTGTGCGTTACCACCGCTCAGGCAGATAGCAAGAAAATACAAAAGTGACCAAGAATGCAAAAAATACAATAAGACAAGACACCATATACAACAGTAGTACCTACGTAGACACATACGCAGTAAGGATCCTGGATATGGGGTTGTAAAGCAATGTGGTAGTAATACATACAAGTTTCAGCTGTTCTGTTACAACTACTATTTACTATCAAAGTGGTAGATATCTGTACAAGCAGGCATGAACATGTAAGCACACATACAATATATGTATATGAGGTCTCTCTCTCGTCTCTCGTCTTCCTCCGCTTATCCGGGTCCGGGTCGCGGGGGCAGCATCCCAACTAGGGAGCTCCAGGCCGTCCTCTCCCCGGCCTTGTCCACCAGCTCCTCCGGCAGGACCCCAAGGCGTTCCCGGACCAGATTGGAGATGTAACTTCTCCAACGTGTCCTGGGTCGACCCGGGGGCCTTCTGCGTCCAGGAGGCATCCTGACCAGATGCCCAAACCACCTCATGAGGTGTATTATGATAAGCATCCGATCTAAAAGATCTTGTCCAGTTTCTGTGAATATGCAGTTATAAATGTTTGATTGGGTAAATAAACCTGACTTTATGCAAAATATAACCCATAATGTTGAAGGACTGAACAGAAACTAAATTATCCTTAAAGCAAAATTCCTCAATAACCTTGTCGTTTTATTTATTTTTTTTATTGGTAAAATTTGTGTATCACATTGAACGAATCTCAAAGGAATCAAGCTGGTTTGGAAAAAGACAAAAACTGAAGGAAATAAAATTTGGGAACATCAGTCAGTGTTTGATCATTTAATCTGTCCAATTTTGGTCTTCAAAGTCAGCTTGTGTCTTCGGAGTAACACCTTGTTTTTTAAATCTCTTTTGAGGCTGCACACACACACACACACACACACACACACACACACACACACACACACACACACATATAATTGATCCCACTAACAAGAAGAAGTTAAAACAGGAACTAGTGGCCTTTTGATTTTCCAAGAATGTGTCCTGTTGGCTTCTTAAAATGAGGATTGCCGCTGCGCTACAGTTTAAAAAGTAGCAGTTAAGCTCAGGGTGAAAACACTGATGTTAGTTTCAATCATGTCTTGTTACATATTTAACTTATTCACAACCGAGGAAAACGGGGTTTGACAAGTCAAGATTTTCATCTGTGGATTGCATTATACCAAAATGAGGGAGAAGTTTTTGTAAATTAGGAAATTACACATAATGAATTGATTTGATTTTCTGCCATGGTGGAGAAATTGTAATTGGAATTTTTAGAGTATTTAAGATATTTTGCAAATATATTGTACCAGATGGTTTATATGAAATATGCGTAACCCTCTTTGGAGAGGAACAAAAAGCATGATTGAGAGTCTAATTTGCATGCCCTTCGTCTTTCATCTTGTGCTCAAGTCACACCCGTATTTTATCTGTTTTTTTCCCCCTGCAGTGTACCTAAATCCCTCGAAGCCTTTGTGCTACCTGCTCAGAGGGAAGGCAAACATCCTGTCCTTTGCATATAGTTTCAGAAACTTTGCAGGCGCTGCCTTTGTTGTCTACCTTTACGTGTGCAGAATTTGAACTGTCAAAATGAGGCTCGGGACTTTAAGTTGAATATTATTGCAAGTTGGATTTGACTATTATAATGTCTTTCCTAAAAGCCACGAATGTTTCTGATTATTGTTTGGTTTTAAATGCATGGTGTCATATTGATTTGTAGGAGAAATAGGTCCATGTTTTAGGTTACTGATGTACCTTTTATACATGAAGAGCTTGTACAGGTGACTGCTGTTGCAGGATGCTGAGACAAATGAAGGTGGAGGACGTGTATCCACCTACTTCTGGGTTCCAAAAGTAAAACCAGAATCCACCCCCGTTTTGTATTTTTGGAACCAGAGCCTGTGGCCCTAAGAACGTGGGACTGAAAGTCTCGCCTAATCTCCCACACACAATTTTCTTTCTTTTTTTTCTTTTAAGCAGCAAGTAAATTAGAAAAGTTTATATTAGAACACTGAGCAGCAAAACAAGAACCACATGAATCAGCAAAAGTCAACACCTGGAAAAGGTATTGATTTTAGTGTTACCCAAAACAGAAAACATCCATTAAAATTATGTTTGTAATTTTCATCTACAGGTTAGCAATCCACCAACCAGGACAATGTGAGCTTTAAACATTCGTTGGTGATGATGACTGAGGGGAACGTGGAAATGCTAATCCGAAGATCCTAACGGGCTCCTCTGATGAGATTTGCTGTAGGCCAGGAAAAGCAGACTGGTGCTAGAGAGCCAGAACTGACTAGGAACCCAACAGATGGCAACGTGATCGAAGAAGAACAGTCAAAATCGTGAATGGTTGAGTAGGTATGAAGAGGGGTGTGGCTTGGGGGGGGGGGGGGGGTAGATGATGAGTCAATTAAAATGAGCAGAGAGGATTACCTTCTCTGTGTCCTGGTGGTTTGAGTGTCTGCCCTGGGAGATCATGGTTCAAATTCACGGTTGGGTCATACCAAAGACTTTAAAGATGGGACCCAATGCTTCCCTGCTAGGGGGTTGGATTGGAGGGGTTCAAGCACCAAATGGTTCCCAAGCACAGCCACTGCTGCAGCTCACCCACGAGGATGTGTTTTAACTCCAAGATGGTGACTGGTTGAAGGGAGGGATTGAAGAGAATGCAGGGTGTGGTTGAGGCATGGTCCTGCTGCTTTACCAATACTAAGCAATTAAAGGTTATGGTGTACGCCATGATTACTAGATTTAAAGTCCCTCTGAATCAGACCTGTCCACATTTCCTCAGAGATTTTGTGTGGCCCCTAATTATACTGAATATTTTGTTTCTCCAGCAAGTCGATGACACTTGTTACATTCTTGCGCATAGTGTTGATATTAGGCTTATTTTTGAGCAGTACAATAAAAAAAAGATCACAACAAAACAGTTTTTGTATTTCTAAAATGAAAAATACCACATTTTTGTGGCCTGTGTGGACTTTCACACAGTCACTTTTCCCCTTGTCTTGAAAGCTTTGAACACTCGCGATCCAAGTCAACATTTCATGTTCAGCGAATGTCCTTGTGTTATTCCTCACTGAAACACATCATTTCCTGAAACTGTTATTGCTATTGCCTGCCTACAGCGTCATGCTTGGCAGCAGAGTGGCAGTTCTGAAATAAAATGAAACCGTGTCATCATTTCATGCATGAGCAGGACATTTTAGAACACTAATCCCATCAAATCACAATGCAATCTTTGCATTTGATGCTTCTGTATTACCTGTACAGTATCACTGTCATGTAGCAGACATACTGTTTCTGCTGCATTGTTAGGATGAAGTTGGAATCTGTGTCTTCATAAACAATCACACTGCAAATTATGGTTGTGTGTGCAATGCTGACCTTTCCTATAGTACAACACATCCAACATGGTTCCCTCAAAATTACCTTTAGCCATCTGCCGGTGCACCCTGCACAGCGTTCTCATCTTCTCACTCCTCCCAACACCTAGTAGCAGAATCAAAAGGTTTATACCGTCCATGCTGTTCACATGCCCCGCTGCAGAAACAGCCTTCATCATCCAGGGGTGCACGTTCCAGGTTCATGCATGACAGATGAAACCCAGGGGCCTTTTCTGTAAAAGCCGCAGTGTTGCACCCACACCTCTGTTAGAAATGTTAAAAAAGGGATTTTTGACAAGATAATATAATTGCCGTGGAATTACTGTAATTATATACTACAACACTGACATAAGTCTTCATTTTGGATGAGTCCATACTTTACCCATGCAAAGCAGATGTTTCCTAAGATACGCCGAAGCTTCTTTGCCTCTGCACAAAAATCTCCAACAGGAATGAAAGCATCTGCCTCCCACTCAGCTTTTGTTGGTTGTGTACCACCCCCATGTATCAATTACTTCATATCGGACAGTTAAGGAGTCATTTCGTCTGAGTAAAATGCATCTTGGTGTAAAAGTAAGTAAACTGTACAAAAAGATGCATCAAAAACATTTATCCCAGTGGTTTCCCCGCATACATAAGTTTCCTTTAGGAGCACTCAAGATTTCCCTTCGAGGGGGGGCTGTGTTTATGAGTACTTGAAGGTAAAAATGATTTGTCTGTTTACCTGCTAGAGGATAATTTCCCCAAGTTGCTCCCTGGGTAGAGCAGCAGCTGCCTCGGTGCATCTGGGATAAAAACAATGGGCCATGTGCTCCAACCTGAAGGGAGGAACGGCTGCCAAACATAAATAGCATTAATTTTTGTTTTCAGAACAGGGATTTGGTGAGACTGTCCCATTCTGAAAGCAAAAGGGAGACAGAAAAATGCTTTCATTGTGACGATAATTTACCTATTTCCATGGGAAATTAATTGATATTTAACTGAGAATAATTAAGTTGTGACGTCTTACTTCTGCAAGTGATTGCAGAATAGAGTGAGGGATGGATAGATCAGTGCCTCGTCATCAATAATGAGGGTGTTGCTTCACTCTGTTGTGGCGAAGAAGGAGCTGAGAGAAAACTGTGTTCTGGATTTAAGCAGCTATAACCCTCCCACTGTCCTCATGGATATGACCCCGTGAGGAAAGTTGACCAGTGAGCAGGGTTGATGGTTTATCCCTTGGGTCTATGTGGCAGGGGTGAGGAGTGAGCACCACCTCACCCCTGCCACATGGACCTCAAGGGATAAACCATCAACCCTGCTCAATGGTCAACTTTCCTCGCGGGGTCACCCACAAAGACAGTGGGAGGGTTAATGAGCATCCCCAGAAGAATGGATTTTACGGCCTCGTGGAAACCTTTTCCACTATCCGTTTAGTTAAACACCTCCACACAAGAAGTCTCAGATGCCTGGGTGGTTTGGACCTTGTACTTTATATGGCAGGTGTGAAACTGTAACAACAAATACACTGCATTTGCATCAATAAGTAAAAAACACACAAAAGTCAGAAATAAATCATAACCATGCTTCATTGCAGCCACAAACAATTTAAGGATGCCCTTAAAATAATACTTGTAAATAATTCCTTACATCCTGGATGAACTCTCTTTGCCATTTGTATAACTAATTATTCATATAAACATTATGTTATGGTAATACTTACAAGAAATGCCCTTTCTGAACTGAAAACCCACAGCTGTTAACACAACACCTCACTTTCTGTAAGCTGCTTCACACTGGCGCGATCGCTGCACGGTGTGGCCTGAACGCTCAACTTCCTGATTCTCTTAAAGAGACAGCGCCCATAAATAAAATGTATGGCAGAGCCAGAACACTCCCCGTCTGGTATCCTATAGATACCACAATAAACAAACTTAAACATCACCTGATAACAGGAAAACCATTTCAGATATGGGTCTATAATAGGTCTTAACAGTCTCTTGGTTAGCAACTTTAACCTCAGCTTTCCTTGTTATCCCATCTTCACTTGGAACTGTCTTGACGATGACACCCATAGGCCACTCGTTTCTTCTTGTTTGTTTTTCCTTAAGTAGAACCACATCCCCTTCTTTGATGTCAGTTCTTTTGTGGTGCCATTTTTGACGGGATTGGAGGCTGCTGAGATACTCCTTCCGCCACCTGTTCCAGAAGTTGTCAGCAAGGAGCTGAACGCGCTTCCAGTGGCTCTTTAGCATCTCCTTTTGGCTGATGTTGTCGCATATTGGAGGAACTGCATGAGTTTTTTGTGTAAGGAGCATAGCAGGGCACAAAATAAGTGGATGCTCTGGGTCAGTTGAGACTGGTACTAGTGGGCGGGCGTTCATTATGGCTGTTACTTCTGCTAGAAAGGTAGTGAGAATTTCATGGGTGAGCTGGACACTACCAGCTTGCAGCAACATGCTGTCCAGAATGCGCCTTGCTATTCCGATCATGCGTTCCCATACTCCCCCCATATGGGATGAATGGGGTGGGTTGAATACCCATTTACACCTTTGCTCCTTTAAATAATGTTGGACCTCATCCTTGAGTGGTGATGATGCTGTGATCTCTTTGTGAGCACCAGTAAAATTGGTGCCGCAGTCGGAACGCAGTTGTTTTGCAGGGCCTCTCAGTGCAAAGAAGCGCCGCAGTGCATTGATAAAACTTGATGAACTCATCTCCTCCACAACTTCAATATGGACAGCTCTTGTGCTCAAGCATGTAAAGAGTACTGCCCATCGTTTACTGTTGGCCTGTCCCCCTCTAGTACGTCTTGTAACTACTTCCCATGGGCCAAAAACATCCATTCCCACATAAGAGAAGGGAGGCTCCACCTGGAGTCGTTCTGAAGGTAGGTCACTCATTAACTGCTCTTCAAACCTTCCTCTTAGTTTTTTGCAGGTGACACACTTGTTTATGACTTTAGCGATGCACCTTTTTGCACCTACAATCCACAGGCCACTTTCTCTGACCGCCCCTTCGGTGAAATGTCTCCCCTGGTGGCTGACCTTTTCATGCTGATGTCTCACAAGGAGGGTGGTTATGTGGTGGGTGCCTGGTAGAATGATAGGGTTAGTTTCCTTTGTCTCCAACCCCGAGCGTGCAATGCGACCTCCGACTCTCAGTAGCCCGTCATTCCCAATGAAAGGGTTTAGTTTGATGAGCGAGCTGTGTTTGGGAAGATTTAGTTTTGTACCAATGCACTTGATTTCCTCTGTGTATGTTTCTTGCTGAACATTTTTGATAATTATGTTTTCAGCTTTTCCCATCAGTTCGCAGGTGATGGCTGTGCTGCACATATGCCATCCAGTACAGTCTTTTTTTGTTTTTTGGAGGGAGAAGCAGTCCGCTATGTGAATCAGGTTTGCAACAGTTCTAATCAAGGATTTCCATGAGGAAAACCGTTCCCAGCGTTTTGTGTCCAGCACAGTTTTTGAGCTACATGTGTAGAATGTTTCTACCTGTGGACGTACCTCTGCATCACCATCTGGATCCATAAGCTCATACTTATGTGGTTGCGGCTGGATGTCTGAAGAGCACTTCAGGAAGGCTGGCCCTGTAAGCCATATTGTGTTTTGTAACTCTGAGGCTGGAACAGATCGTGAGCCATGGTCAGCAGGGTTTTTATCCGTTGGAACGAAATGCCATTGCTCTGGTGTTGTCGACTCTCTGATGCGTCTGACACGGTTGCTTACATAAACGTAGAAGCGTCTTGACTGGTTGCTGATATAACCCAAAACTACTTTGCTATCTGTGTAGAAGCTGATTTTGTCGATCTGATGGTCAGTCTCCTCACTTATCACTTCTGCCATTTCCACAGCCATTACTGCTGCGCAGAGTTCAAGCCTGGGGACTGTAAGCTCCGGCTGGGGAGCAAGCCGCGCTTTTCCTAGAACAAAGCCAACTTCTACGGCATCATCAGCATCGGTAACTTTGAGATAGGCAACAGCACATATTGCTTTCAGTGATGCATCTGAAAAGATGCACAGTTCAACAATTTTAGCTTGAGAGAGGGAGATGTTGGAGTACGTACGTGGGATATGTAGATCACTGAGGCATTGTAGAGACTGCTGCCATTCTGTCCATTTCCCTCTCATGCTTTCAGGCAGGGCTGAATCCCATTCTGTCACGTATGGTGAAAGTTCCCTCAAGAGGAGACGCCCTTGGATGATAACTGGGGACAAGAAACCAAGCGGGTCAAATACACCATTTACTGTTGACAGGACCCCTCTGCGTGTGTACGGTTTATCTGTTTGGGGAATATGAAAGGTGAATTCATCTGACATAATATTCCACTTATGACCAAGGCTCCGTTGATCGGGAAGGTCGTCCTCGGACAGGTCGAGATCCTGGAGATCTTTGGCTCGGTCTTTTACTGGAAAAGCATCCATCACTTTAACTTTGTTGGAAGCCATCTTGAGAAGCCTAAGGTTTGATTCGGCAAGCATGTCTTGTGTTCTTTTTAATAGATCAATGGCATCCTCTTCAGTGGGAACAGACTTTAAGGCGTCGTCCACATAAAAGTCTCTATCCACAAACTGACGCACATCCTCTCCATACTTTTCCTCACCTTGTTGTGCTGCCCTCCTTAGTCCAAAGGTGGCTACTGCAGGGGAGGGGCTATTGCCGAAGACATGGACGCGCATTCGGAAGTCCACTATTTGATTCTTTGGATTGTTGTCTTCGTGCCACACAAATCTTAAAACATCCCTACAGTCCTCGCGTACCAAAAAGCAATAAAACATCTGCTGGATGTCTGCAGTTATTGCAACTTGGTGCTTTCTAAATCTCAATAATACACCCAACAGACTGTTGTTCAGGTTAGGTCCCGAAAGCAACACATCATTTAGCGACATGCCTTCGAACCGTGCACTGGAGTCGAACACCACCCTTATCTGTGATGGTTTCTGCGGATGGTAGACCCCAAAAAATGGCAGATACCAGTACTCTTTGTTCTCCTGTACTGGAGGTGCAACCTCAGCATGTCCATTGTCCAGCATCTTCTGCATAAAGTCTATGAAGTGGGACTGCCTTTCAGGTTTTTTTTTTAGCATGCGTTGCAGCGATTTGAGGCGACTGACGGCATACTGTCGGTTGTTCGGCAGTATCTTTCTTGGCCGACGGAATGGTAGTGGGGCCACCCAGCTCTTGTTTTCGTCTTGTTTGAACTCATCATCCATGATTTTGAGGAACGACAAATCCTCCATTGAGGGTGCAAGCTTGTTGTCATTTTTTGTCTGGCAGAAAACATCATCTTCCAAGCCTGTACCAGCCCCACTTTGTTTTACATTTGTGTTACTTGGAGTTGGCGGTCTAACTGGAAGGCTCAACTCTGTCTTGACATTGAAGTGGTTCCCACAAGGAGTAAAATGGGTGGGTCTCCCATTTGCAAGAACGTGAGTTTTAAGACTGGTTACCCTTGAGGGCTTATGAGTGCTGCCCAAGCACACATCTCCAACTATCACCCAGCCTAGATCCAATCTCTGCGCGTACGGTGCGTTGTGTGGACTATTGATTTGACTGCGAACTTTATGGACTTGTAGAATGTCCCTTCCAAGTAGTAGCAGTATCTGAGCATTGTCGTCTATTGGCGGTATTTTATGTGCAATGCGTTCAAGGTGAGGATGGCCTTGCGCTGCTGCTGGGGTGGGAATCTCCTCTCTCTTGTTTGGTATCATGTTGCACTCAATCAACATTGGCAGTGGTATTGCAGGAGCACCATCTACCGGCTCTATGACATAACCCAGTGCCCTACGACCAGCTGTGAGCCCCACGCCAGCACAGGTTTGGAGGGTGTATGGTATCGGAGAACTGTTAACTTTGAACATGTCAAAAAACTCTGAGCGGGCTAATGATAAGTTACTCTGGTCGTCCAACATGGCGTACAATCATTTGCTCTTGCTGCGGTCGTTGGGTAGACATTTACTAGGCATATTTTGGAACATGACTTTCCAGTAAAACCCTCCTCACATACCTCAGTGCAACTTGTTATCACTCTTTGCTCCTTCCCATCTTCTTCCTCCCCGCCATAATCTGCCAGAGCTACGGACTGGGTAGGCCGGTAAGGTGCATCTGAGTGCATAACAGTGGGGTGCTTATCAGATTGACACTCAGAACATTTAACTGCCGCTTCACAGTTACGTGCCACGTGTTTGTTGGATGCACAGCACTTGTAGCATACATTGTGTTGTTTCAATAGTCTCCTTTTTTCATCAAGTGTTTTCTCTTTAAAGCCTCTGCATTGCAGTAGTGCGTGTGGTTTGTTATGCACGGGACACCATTTGTCTGGTTCGCTCGCGGGTGAAGATGTTATGTTTGTTTTGTGCACTGAGACTGTTGGGCGATTATTACTCTGGTTCTCGACAAGCCTGTCTTTTTTCATCCCGCCGATGGATAGTGACTGGATATTGAAGCTTGGGTCATTACGTGCCTTTGCTTGTGTTTGAATAAACTGTATAAATACTGTAAATGGAGGAAATCCCACTTCATTTTCCTGTTTGTAACGCGAACCTTCCATCATCCATCTGTCTTGTAGTCCATACGGCAGCTTTTCCACGATTGGACCAATGCCTCGAGCTGTGTCAAGATAAGACAGTCCATTTAGATATCCTTCCTCCTTTGCTGAATTTATTTCCAACAATAGATCGCTGAGTTCCCTCAGTTTAATATTATCTCTTGGCCCAATTTTGGGGAACTGGTCAAGCTTAGCAAAAAGAGCGCCCTCTATGGCTTCTAGTGAACCATATGTCTCTTCTAGCCGTTCCCAAATGAGCCTTAGGGCAACGGCTGACTTGCTTATGTTTACTGCTTTAATGCGTCGTGCATGTCTTGCGGATTCTGGGCCCAGCGATTTTATCAGGAGGTCAATTTCTTCTCCAACTTTTAGATCGAGGTGCTCTGTGGCACTAATGAATGATGATTTCCAGGATAAATAATTTTCTGGTTTGTCGTCAAACTTATCAAGCTCAGACACCAACAACTGGCTCTTTAATAAATATTTAGCAAGTTCATTAGTGTCACTGCTGTAGTGCTGAGCCGTTGGCCAATAATGAGAGCGACCAGTAGAGGGCGTCATATAGTGGGGATTATTGTGAGCCATCTTTTCCTGAGCATTTGGTGTGAATGACTGGTTGTCCTGCTTCTTAGGTTCATTCCATTCTGATTTAGAGTGTGGCCTGAACGCTCAACTTCCTGATTCTCTTAAAGAGACAGCGCCCATAAATAAAATGTATGGCAGAGCCAGAACAATGGAAGACCTCAGCATTTGCAATCAGGTGAGAAGTTCTATTATACATAGAAATTTTAAAAAATTTAAGAAAATGATAAAGTCCAACAGAAAAAAAAACAGCTTCCGTAGCCAAAGATCAGACCGCAGACTTTCTCCAGGTCAGGGATGAGGTCCTGCGTCAAGTGGAGGAGTTTAAGTATCTTGTTTACCAGTGAGGGAAAGGTGGAGCGCGACATCGACAGGCGGATTAGTGCTGCATCTGTAGTGATGCAAGCGTAGTACCGACCTGTCGTGGTGAAGAGAGAGTTGAGCCCAAAGGTAAATCTCTCGATTTACCAGTCGATTTACGTGCCCTCACCTATGGTCACGAGCTTTGGGTAGTGACCAAAAGAATGAGATTGCAGGTTCACGCAGCTGAAATTAGTTTTCTCTGCAGGGTCTCTGGGCTCTCACTTAGATATAGGGTGAGAAGCTTGGTCATCCGGGAGGGGCTCAGAGTAGACCTGCTGCTCCTCCACAATGAGAGGAGCCAACTGAGGTGGCTCGGACATCTGGTTAGGATGCATCCTGGACGCCTCCCTGGTGAGTTTTTCTGGGCACGTCTAACTGGGAGGAGACCTAAAGGAAGACCCAGGACACGCTGGAGAGACTATGTGTCGTGGATGGCCAGGGAAGGCCTTAGGATTCCGATGGAGGAGCTGGCCCAATTGGCTGTGGAGAGGGAAGTCGGGGGCTCTCTGCTAAGGCTACTGCCCCCGTGACCCAAACCCAGCTAAGCAGTCAAAAAAGGATGGATGATGGATGGATGGATGAAATCTACAGCTCACTAAAATAAGTCAGCTGAGGTGGTTTGTAGGAGCCTTTGGACAAAGAACCATACCATACCATATTTATTTGTAAAAGCACATTTTAAAACAGCGTGTCAGCGGACCAAAGTGCTGCACAGGGTAAAAACTTAGACATAAAAACAGTGACTTCTCCGTCACCTGGAGAGTGTTGCAGAGCAATTACCCACCAGGACAACAGAGGGGATAGCGCTTTTTTGTGCTATCATGCCATGATAATACTCATGTATCTGGTCCATGATAGAGTATTTACTATTTACATTTCAGAAACCTTAAAACACAAATAAATTGTTCCTTCGTTCTTCTCCATCTCTTCATGCAGTCGCCATCAATAAACCCATGTTTCTCGTTATTTCCATCCACAAAAAAACGTTGGCTTCGTATTTTTGTCCTTTTCAGTCACGGGTGAATAAACGTTCATATTTGCTAACTTTTTCTGCAAGGCATTCTTCAGTCTGTTTCGTATCAGCCATTAAATATCTTATTATTTTTTGACGGGGTAATGGCGATGCTGTTGACAGATTTACAGGAAACAGCATCCAGTGATCCACACTTATTTTCCTCCTCCATCTAATATCTCTCATTTAAAGGTGTGATTGAATGAGAAAACTTTTTTAATTGTTTTATCTGGATTCTAATAGACCACTCTGAGTTTTTCATCCAGGCTGAACATGAAAATAGTCTCCTACACCCAGAGCCGGATTAAATAAATGGACTACACTAGGCAGGCTGCATTTTTAGCCCCCCCCCCCCCCCCCCCCACACACACACACACACACACACCCTCCATCGATGTTATGTAATGAATTGAAATCTGAAACTTACAAAATTTACTTATAAAAGTTCATTCACATTTTACATAGCCTAGTTTTTGGTTACAAATTGGTTGTTTGTATGCCAAAATAAGTCATGTGTTGTAGGCTGTTGCCTCTGCTGAATCAGAAATTCTGTGTCAATTTTCTGAGTGTGAACTTATTGTTTTGCTATTTGAACATTAATAAAATTATTTGACAAATAATTAATAAAACCAGCAACACTTACCAAGGAAACCATTTAGCATTATCTACTCCGGGATAATCTTCAGCCTTCCAGCATCACATGGCCTCAGTCACAGCAGAAACACGTCTAAAGAAATGTTCCTTGGTTAAGCTTCAGTCTATGTCTCCAGATTTCCTCTGTGATGCAGAAGAATATCCAATATTTTGAGAGGGATAGTTTAGTGCAAAGTACTCATCAGTTTGGTACCACTTTGCAGGATCAGATGGGTAGCTAGTTGTTAATACCCTGTCTGGGTCTAGAGGCTCCTATAAGACTATATTGGGCTCACTTCTGGCTGGCTGCTGTTCTTCCAGTTTGTCCTTCTGTGAAGGCGCTGATGTTGACGGCGTTGGCGCTACATCGTCTTCCGCCGCATCTTCCACTGCGTCTTCGGGTTGTGTCTCCTCCGGGTCTTGCTCGGGCCTGGCCTCTGGCTCTGCTGACTCGAGCATGTTCACAGCTGTCGGACGGCTGCCCGAGCAGCCCGACAGAAACTTCTGTAAGGCCCCCCGCTGTCTCTTCTTTAGTTCCTCTTCATTTTTTTTTTTTTTACATTTTGCCACACCCGAAAGCATCGTGAAAGTTAGCCTACTCAAAAACACCTGCTAGCTTTGTTGTGTCCCGCTCTGACTCTGACCGCTTCTCTGACGTCCTTCATTGGGTGGCGCCTTAACCCTCTGGGGTCCAGGGTGTAATTTGCCGTCAGTTTTCCTTTGTATTTCCAAAATAAAAACCATAACCACTGCCTTATGTGGTATCAATCTTTTCAGCACAACCTGGACTTTATGAATCTATGCTTATTTTTTATATTTGGACATAAAGGGGTTGCATGTTAGACCTTAAATTACTCAAAAACATAAAATCTGAATAGGAAAAAAGTTGTTTATTTTACTGTGAAACCAACAAACATTTATGACGAATGTTTTTTATCATTTAGACTGGTAATCTAGACTGTACATTTATAAAAAATATGACTAAATATAGCAAATAACTAATTTTAAAAAATTATTAGCTCTCTGGGATCCAGAGTGTAAATCACCGTTTTTGACTCATTTTGGTTTGTCTTTTGTATTTTCTAATAAAAACAATAAATATTGCCTTATGGGGTATCATTAATTTCAGGACAACCTGGACTATCTGAATTTATACGTATTTATTAATTTGGCAATAATATACATGGATTTTGGAGAGAGAAGAGTGGCTCCGTCTCACGCCGAGATCTGACAGCTGCGCGGCGCCGCCCACTCCTCTTGTTGGATCTCTGAGGAGCTGGATCTCTGCCTTCATCCTCTACCTCATCATGACCCAACTCTTCTATGAGGAAGGATGGATTTGCCACATCGTCATCAACATCCTCGCTATTTGCCTCAGACTCCGGCTGCGAGTCTCCGTCCACTTCCTCTGCTTCCAGTTCTAAAAACAGCCGTACTATCTGAACTGCCTGGTGGACATTTATCCTTCTCATCATCCTTTATATAAGCCTAGTAAAAGCCTACTAAACTGCAGCGACAATATATCTGTCCGGATCGCTCCAAAATACAAAGTTTACCGTCAATATCTGTTTGTTGTTACTCCGTTCGCGCCACTCCTTTCCCCGCGAAGCGGCTCCTTTTTGCGCACATCTCGTTACTCGTGCAGCCTTCCTTTCTCTCTCTCAGCTACATAATACTTTTTGTCAGCTGAATATGTGAGACTTCCACCAACAGCAAAAGGATCTCGTGTTTTTGTGGGTTTTTAATGTTCACAAGCACATTCCCGCTCACAGATTACTAAACCGCTGTTTTGACAAGTTATCAGATTGTCTAAAAATAGGTCATTTTTTAGTTTAGTATAACTCCGCTTTTACGTTGCCTATTAACAAAATTTAAAAACTGGGGTGTAGTTTATAATCTCCTTTTTAAAGCCGAATTGAAACCGAAACTCAGGGAGGCGGAGTCTTGCTGCTACAGGGTCCCAAATCAGACCTGTTCAAAAGACGCGTATACTTGTCCGTGGACCCCAGAGGTGTGACGTAGCCAATGAAACGGTCTATGGTTAAGATAAACATTGTCACTATTTTTAGTTAATTGATAAATTATTTAAACAAATTGTAGATTGGAGTCCTAGCTACAAATTCTATCATAGGACATTTGTACATTTAATTTTTAATTTATTTATTTATAATTTTGTTCCTCTGTCTGGGCCCCATCCAGCCAATCAGGCCCTAGGCACGTGCCTACTTTGCCTTTGCGTTAATCCGGCTCTGCCTACACCTATCTCCTTCATTCACTCCTGATAGAAAATAGACAGGGAAACTAGGATTTGAAAAGTGTGACAGATCTACATCACACTTGCGCTTAGCATTCATGGACTCTCCATTCTTGACTCACGATGGAGAAAACTTGTTTTTACATCCAGGAATAAGCAGACAACATCCCTGCTAATTTAAGCTAACTGTTAGCATTAGCAACTCCACCCCACAACAGAAGCTCCTCCTGGTTTGTCTTACTCAGGCCAGAAAAATCACTCGTTTGATTGTAGTTTTAATTGTGTTTGGAGAACGTGAAAAAGGTTTATATGGCGTAGCCAAGATGCCGTGTGTTTAGAGGTGCAGTTTGACGATATGTATTGATATTTGGGAACTCAATTTTGCTGCAAAACTTCAAAGTCCCCTAAACTGTAGAGCCCAAAGGGTTGGATGGGCTGGATGTGGTCTGGGGCTGCCAGTTGAGGTTCACTGACCTACAGGCTTTGCAAGTTGATGGATTAGCTTCACAGTTGACTGGATTTTTATTTATTTATTTTTTATTAAAACAAAGCGTCCTGGACCCGAGTTTTCCAAAAACCCAAGTTTACAAAAACTTAGCAACGTACACACATGGGACAGATGGGGCATTTGTTGCAATCCACTGCTTCCATATACAGTTTTACTAACTTTATTTTTATAAATGACTTAAATTGGATTATCTCAATGTTCAGTTTAAACAAACCAAAACTGAACTGGACTCGTTTCTAGCTACAGTGACTTGACTGTGTTAGTGAACTGGTGCTACACCTGTAAGAAAAATGGTTTTAATAAGAATATTTGATTCAGAAGCAGTGCTGTTTTAGTAAAAGTGACCACGAATAACTTCTGCAGCAGTTAAAAAAAAACAACAACATGGCTTTAATCTCTGTACTATTGAAACACCATCATTATCTGCTCAATCAAGAGCAGCACATCACATGCAACATAAACACGATTAGACAACAAGATGATCTCTTCTAGAGACACCAAATAAAAGGGAATACTTTAACTTAGCATCACTGAGTCTGAAGGTTCTGGTTCTATGATTTCTTGTTGACTAACCATAACTATTTTTATTTAAACTCTTTGATAAATATGTGCAGTCACAAAAAGGTTAATTTGCAAAAATTTGTGTCTGTTGTGTTAAAAGCCACCAAAGCTTTTCACCTCTGCATTATTTTAGAAACACTTCCCACACAGAAATATTTTTATTCTCTGCGGCCCTTTTTATTGTTTTATTGTGTTGCATAAACCCATTAGGGGACAAAATAATATATTTTTCTAAAATCTCATTTACAGAGGCATAAAACTGTCTAAATTTTGCTGCCCACATCAGCAAACTGCTTGATTAGAATGCATGCTGCTTGTTTCCGTAGCATTTTGAACAAACCAAACCACACATCCTGTCCTTAAACACCAATTAATTAAATAAAAAGTGAAGACAAATGCTAACAGTCTGCATATTAAGTGATAGAAATCGCATGTGTCCTGCAGACTCTGCTTCAGGTTTGTTTTGCGACAGACATTTTCTGACTACAAATGGAAAGACTTTTATGTGAGTATTCATGCTTACGGGGGAAACTGCCTCGTGTGTGGATGTGTGTTGTGGGTGAATGTGTGACAGTGATGATATATGTGCACACCTGTCTCTGGTGTCTGATTATGACAGATACATGCAACTGTAAACATTTGGCTGCAGGAAACAGGAAACTATGCACAGTGACAGTTTTGAAAGCTCGTTCCTATTCAGGTTGGGTATTCTCTGGAGAACCGGTGTGGTGACGGTCTTGGAGCTCAGCGCGGTAATGCATTTTCTTGACAAGCATACCTCATAAGGCTGTATATCTTGCTGCAACGGTGGCCCATTGAGCAACTTCTCCACACCACAGCTTAATCCATGGTCACTCCTGCTCAAGTCCATTTCTCCCCCTCCCCTTCTCCATCACACATGCGCCTACAAAAGGTTCTGGATCATGGTGACTTCCCCAAGGTCAGCATTTAATAAATTATCCTTTGGATCAATGACAAGACATTTAAACTGGTTTTACATCAGTTTCAACTGCAACATTTTTAGAAAGAAAAAGACTGATGTTAAAGCTGCAATGGCAAATTTGGAAAACAAGTTAGATTTAACTATGTTTTCATGGCTCTTAAATTCACTCTAACATAGTATAGAGCTCTGGGAGTTGACGTCACTTCTCCCGGCATGCAAAAGTTCAAATTGAAACGGCGCCATATTGGCATGCAGAAGCCGGCAGCTGGACTATTTGTTATTGTCAGAAAACTCAATCAGACAGGAAATATGGTAGATTCCTGTTGTGCCCCAGGATATAGAACAGACACGGACGACATAAGGGAAGAGCCATCTACAGGATTCCCCAAGATCCGGAGCGCCGCAAACGTTGGATCATTGTAATAAAACGCACTAGTAACCGGGCTGAAATGAAACTATGGGATTCCGAGAGTAAAGGTTTTTGCTTATGCAGCAATCACTTCATATCAGGTACTTAAACCAACGTTTCCTCAACTGTGTATGGTATTTATTTTAAATGCTTTTATTACGATTCTTAGTGGGCTTCCTAAACTTATTTTGGCGTGGCTTTTTCTGTCTTATTACTCACAGCAGCAAGTAAACGTCACGTAAAACGTTGCCTCGTGATTTCTGCGTGCTGCCGTTTCCGTGTTTTATGATCACAGCAATTAACCGGCTAAGCTGTATTTCATTTTTAAGCAATGGTTGATCAGTTGTCAGATCACACATAAAAAGCACTTTGGATTGCTATTATCTGTCTCACCGAGACAGATCTCAGACAGATCCTGAGACGCTCCTGCCTGACATATTTATTTTATTCACGGAAAAAAATCAGACTAGTGATTTCTCTTGGCGTTCAGTTTATACATTCAAAGAGCACAGCACTCTATGTAAACTACTTACGTGTAAATCTGTTATTTGTCCATCCATCCATTTTCATCCGCTTATCTGGAGTCGGGTTGCGGGGGCAGTAGCGTCGAGTGGCCCAGACTTCCCTCTCCCCAGCCGCCTGAGCCAGCTCCTCCGGGGAAATCCCAAGGGGTTCCCCGGCCAGGTCCAGTAAGAAGTCCGCTCCGACAGCTTCTGGCGTTTTTAAAAAGTATCCCAGGGGCACGGTAAGGGTCGGAGATGTTTAGTCTATTTAATTTCTGACTACATAAAATGATTTATTCGGTTTTAAAGTGTGAAGTAAACTCAGACGAAGTAAAATCCAAGCTGATCCCGTTCATGTTTACGATCCGTGTTTGTTTACCTTGTTTTCCTGCCAATATGGCGTCTACTAACTGAGAGTCACGTGGGGTCCGGAGCTCTATAGCTACACATATAGAACAAAACAAAACATATATATATATATATATATATATATATATATATATATATATATATATATATATATATATATATATATATATATATATATATATATATATATATATAATTACACATGACATTTAAACTATTCATACAGACTAGAAGTGTTTTGTATAATCTGCATTTAGGGTAATTTAAAAAATATTCTCTCACACTTTTACCACGACCGAATCATCTTGTGATATATTTCCTGCATTCCTTTTCGGGTGCAGCAATCTTCACCATAGACCTACGTTATAACAGATGCATGCGTACATGCGCACTGGATCCTCCTCCAATATAAAGAATAGGAGAGCCTTTGGTCACAGTGGTTTGCCACCAAAACCTGGTCGAGTCTCAGCTAAGATCAGGATGTTCACCCAGAACCACAAGCTCTCCAAAGTTCACCATCCTTTTTTTTTTAGCTCAACATTCTTTGTTCGTTGTAGAGCAGATCAGTACACCTCCTTTTATTACGGAGATCCAGAAAATGTGACATTGGAATTTGTAAACACTCTCCAGCAGGTAAAAAGAAAAGCCCAAAAGCGGTCAGGAATCAGCTCAGTGTGATGTTGGAACATAGGATTACACGAACTGAGTGGATATTTTACAATAACACGGAGCATTATGACTGGCAAAGGTAAAACTGAGTTTATGCTTTTGACGTCGTGAAATGTTCTTTGTTTTTCTTTTCATTTATCGGCTTATTGTCATTGGGTGCTGTTGAGGTGGAAACATGGATTTTATTGTTTAAATTAGCCTCTTCCCTTTAGATACGTGTGCAGTTTGCAAGTTGGTGAACATTAATCATGTTTTTGGAAGAACTGTATTGCTGGAAGTGCTAATGAAACCAGCACCGGGTCCATCGGGATCAATTTGTGTGATGCATGAGAATGGTTATTTGGTGCCTCTTAGTGGTGATATGTGGTTAGTTCATCTGAAAACTGACTTGCAAAAATGCACCCCACCAAAAAAGAAATCACCAGCTGCCACTGTTTAGGGCAAACTACCAGTCTCAAAAAAGAAAACCACAATTTGAAGTCAAGGACAACAAAAGACATTCGACCTAGAAAACAGCCATTGGTTGTTTACTCTGGCAATGCGGGTTTCCAGTACTGGCGAACATGGTTTGGAGAAGATACCTGAGGAGAGGGGTGAGTGTTCAGTGACCGTGTCTGCCTTCAAAACCTAGCTGTGTTTGTAGATTTGCCATTGCAGCTTTAGTGGAGTACAACAGATTTGCTTTGGTTTAAAAAAAAAATTATACTTCTTTTTTTATGAATAAAGAAATGGAGTTGGACCATATGCGAAAGATAAAGTAAGTAATTTTAATACCGTTTTTAATCAGTAATAACATCATGTACCAGGTAGGGGCTTTAAAAAGCTTACCTTGCTTTGATAACACTTCAGGAGCAACTGCAATTTGCAGATATGAATCAGAAAATAATTTCACATTAACAAACATCTATAGATATCTGCACTGGCCTTGGGGAATGCAGAGGGAAAATATGATTACATGCCATATTTGGTGCTTCAGTCAGTTTTTTTAATTGAAGGAAAACTGGCATTTAATTAACAATTGACCAAAAGGAAATGAGTTTTATTGATTTGTTGGCTGAGGGACAACATTCATCTATGCATGTCCACTTCAGTAGTTTAGTCCTTGGAGGAAACAGGCTGGGATTACTTTATTTATAAGGAAATATTTTAGCAAACAATTTGTGATGAACACCGAGTCTGTATGTGTACCCACAGAAATGGAGGCCAGTCCAAGTCCAGCTTCTGATTTTCATCACCAGAGGTACATGGAGGTTGTTTATGGCTTGGTCATAAATAACTGATCCCTGTACATGTGTTTTTTCTCTTCTGTAAAAGAAATCAGTTTGGTGGTTTTGGTTTCAATTCAACCACTGGACAGTATCCTTGCATCCCCACCTTTTTAACATAAATGACCAAATTAAAATGTCATTTCTGAGCCCTGTATTTGGATTTTAATAGTAAAGACAAATCAGTGTGAATACTTTGTGAATGCAATGTAATCTTATTTTCCTGTTTAACACAAAAGACATTTCCTGGTTTTACAGAAAAATATTTTAAATCTATTGTTATAGGGTTTGAAGTCAGAGTCAGGCTTCAGAGTCAAACGTCTGATTCAGAACCATTTGGGAAACTTTGTGTAACACAATTTTTATGGGAATTCTGACAATTTTTGGGAGCCAAATCATTTGAACTGCTTCCCAAATCTCTTGATACTCAAAGCACTTGTAGAGAATGTGTTTTTATTATAATTTATCATGTTTATTAACCTAACCTGTGGATATTTTACTCCTCGTTGTGGTGCAAAGGGGCTTGGTGGGAGCACTCTCGGTGTTGTACTTTTGGATATAATGACAGTAAAGGGTTTTTCTATTCTATTTTATCAAAACCATACAGGTATTTAAGGCCTGTCCCATTTATAATTGGAGTTTTAATCTAATGTCCTCCTTGAAATTTCTACTTCGTCGGATCACAAGTCATCTCAGCCTACTGAACCTACTCATCGGTGCATTGAGGTTAAGTCAGTATAGGCAAGGCAAGGCTGCTTTATTTGTAGAGCACATTTCAAACACAGAGGCAAATTCAATGTGCTTTACAATTATCTTGACATGTTATGAAAACAACATAAAAACACAAATTAAAATACACACAAATGGAATTACAGTCTAGAGCTAAAGGAGAAGACACCGTCACAGCGCAGATTGCAGGGGAGACGATGCATGATAAGAAACAATTCATTTAAAGGCTGATGAGCACAATAGGGTTTTTAGTTTTGTTTTGAACAACACTAGAGTTGGGACGGATCTGAGGTCATGCGGAAGCTGATTCCATATGTGAGCATCATATTAACTAAATGCATCTCCACCATGTTTTGTTCTGACCCGAGGTTCTACCAGCTGATTGTTTCCAAAGGATCTCAGAGCCCTGCTGGGTGTATATACAGGAATGAGATCTGACTTGTATTTTGGTCGCATGACATTGAGTGATTTATAAACTAGTATTAGAACTTAGAAATCTATTCTGTAGTTTACTGGCAACCAGTGTAGAGGTCTAAGAAGAGGAATGATGTGCTCCGTTCTCTTAGTTCCTGTTAAGACACTAAGCAGCAGCATTCTGAACAAGCTGCAGTTGCTTCACAGCTTTTTTGGAAAGACCAGTTGGTGGAGACAGACCACCCATTGTGCTTTTGTCATTTCACTCTCTGATTAGAGTTTACAGGCTGAGCTTATCAACATTGGACCAAGAGCATTTTAATGTTTAACATCTGTGATTCATGCTTTCAGCAGACTTAACATCCTTCGAAACAGGCCAGAGCACTCTTCACATGCCACACACGGCAGAAATATTTGATAAAATTATTTTTAGAGCCATTACAGTCGTTAGGCACATCCTTAAGATTGTTGGAAGGAAGGCATCGGGTCCAAAATCGGCACAATTGTCTTGCTGTGCAAACAGAACCACACTAGGCAACACAATCAGGTTATGTGGATGAAGCATCAAGGTATTTATGTAGTGTGTGAAATGAGCCGCAGCTACAACCGCCTCACAAATCACGATCTGCCTCTGAAATTAAAGGGTGGAGGAGAGAGAGAGACAGAGGAGACAACACCGCCTGGGTTGAAGCAGCCTTCATGACGTATGATGTTCTTTGTGAGATTGAGCCACACGCCACTTGGCCACCGCTGGTTAATAAGCCTTAATGAGTGTGTGAAATGTTAAGTGTCAGTTGGCTGAACAAGGGGCAATGAGAAGCAGGCTGGAATATAAAGTCTTAATCTTGTGATGCAGCATGATAGGCAGGACCTGCTCTGACCATGCTGCACAGGGGCCAGGGGCTGACTCATTATGGTGGAGAAGTCAATATCAGCTGAGGGTCAAGCTGAAAAACATTATTCCTTAGCCTCACCCAGAAAAGCTTCCACCCAAAGTCTGGAAGCTATTAGGGAGCGATAATAATGTAAGGAGCTGAAGAAGAATTATCAAGCAGTTGGACTGACCATCAGTGGCGGAGCTTGATATGTGCAACATGTGCGGCCGAACAGGGCGGCAGTCTGCAGGGGGCGGCAATTAATTTCCTTTTTTTTTTTCTAAAAAAATTTTTTTTTTATAGCATCAACCAATACATAAACAAAGCATAGAAATCGCATGTTCTTAATAATAATAGTGATGATGATAATAATAATATTTCTGTAATAAAAGCACAACAAAGTGTAACCCATATCAACTACTCCCTGTCACATGACCCACGTCAGCTGATGTGAGGTCCCTCTCCTGATTGGCTCCTTCCACGTCGCGGCAACGATGAAAGCTGCTCCTGCCGTAAGCTTGTTGCTTGTAGAACGGCGTTGGAAAACAAAGCGTTTTTTCCCCTCAATTCATTTATAAACTCATTTTACTTCAGCGGTAAGTGTTCTTAACATCTACCAGTAACACCCTTTTACTTGTCAGTGACCAGTCGATCGTTTTCGATATAAAAAATGACCTTGTTCGGCGGAGTTCCCACCGCGAGCAGAACTCCGGTTCAAAAACGTTGTTTTTGAAACACTTTTATTTACTTAAAGGCCCCGTGTGTGAAATTCACAGAAATCATAGTAAAAAGATCCGACTCTTTAGCACCACGCAGTTTAGAGTCGGTATTGCAGCTATTGGAGCCCCCGAGGATCAAAAAGGTTTTTTTTTATCATTATTTAAAACTTTATTAACAAATATAACAAATACAATACAAAATCGTGTTGCTGTAAACGGCAGCATGTCATCATCTAATTCCAGCTTTCAAGTCAGCGAACAGGTTAGTTGTTTTCATCTAACTTATTTTATTAATTTAATCTAAATAGGTTTTGAATAAGAAAAACTTTTTTGTCACTTATGTTTGCTAATAGCAAACGGCAGCTAGTTAGTGATGACTTCTGACTACAAAAAATGACAATATTTTGTTCATTTTATTTGAGAAATGTTATATTTCTATTTGCCATTTTGGAAATATACAAGGTAGTGTAGTCTGTAATTGTTTTCTCCGTAAACAGAGTCAGATATCATCCGATGGTTCATCAGTCGAGAAAGACAGAGGACGAGGGAGAGGAAGAGGGCGAGGAAGAGGACAGACGTGTGCCAGCGCACAGAGAGGCAGAGGTGTTAGACATGCGACAGAAGCAGGGCAAGCATCCCAAGATGAAGGAGCCGAATTTGCTCAAACCAGCCGCAACGTCCCATGCACAAGAGGAAGAGGCAGAGCTGCAATAAAGTCTAGAAGATCGGCGCTTTCAAGAGCTGATGAGGAGAGAGTCGAGGAGCTTCAAAGGGAAAGAAGAGCAGAAATTGAGGTTTGTGTAAGATAATGAGCAAATTAATAATTATCTGGGTCAATATATGCCGTCCTGTCACTCATTTCATTCATATAAGTACATACGGTAATTCTATTTAACCGTATAGCAAGTGTTTGGAATTATATGTAGTTTTGTAAAACATTCAGTGTCCTACTTCTTTCCTAATACATATTATTTGTTTTTGATAGTACCTTTATTTTAGGAATTAGCCATTTAATATTTATATTATTAATCAGCTACTCTTATAAACTTGTTAAAACATTTACAAAACATTGCTTTTTACTGTAATTCAATTAAAATAATCTTACAAAAATTCTAATCCTACTTTTCCCCCCAGCGCCTTGTACAGGGCATGAGCCTGGAGGACCACCGTCATCTCACCTCTCAACTTTTGGAAAGACAGCCAGGTCTGGTTTTTGATGTTTCGTTGAACAACCAACGCCGAGATAGGCACACCACACCTGTGCAGGCCCCTGCGTTAACATGGTGTACTTGTGGCAATTGCACAGATATGCCAACAGATGCAGAGCGCAAATGCTGTGGACAAGACTCTGTAAACTGTATAAGCCTTCTGCCCCATTTTAGACTTTACTGTTTGGATGAAGGTGTCCTGAGGATCCATCGTCAGTACAGAGCAGACCTCACCGTATTAGGACAGATTAGGGAACCAGGCGATGACAACAGGGAATACAGGTATGCTGCCTACCGGCACTTCATTTTCTGGCAGCATGGGTCACTTGGACATGGAAATCGAAGAGTCATCCCAAGTTGCTGTGTGGTCAAAATTAGGGAGAAATTTCCAGACCCTCATGGACAGTATACTGGTTTTCTTCCGGGAGTGTAACTGGTCAAAAGTTTACATGGGTTGTTGAAGTGTTTCTGATATTTTGTACACCCTTATATTGTAATTTATTATGTTGAATAAGTATTTTAAATAAATATTTTTTTAAACCCCAATGTTAGTGTTGTACAATAATGACAAATTTAGAGGTGGCTACTCTTCAGCCATGTATACTCTTGTAATGTGAAAAAAAAACACATCTTTACAACTCCATAGTTTTGCATTACACTAGTGAGCTATTAATTTACACTCTTACAGGGTCAAGTCATGAAACAAAAAATATGTAATTTTCTGAAAGACATAAGAAATAAAGAAATTAGTACAGATGCACTTTTATTTGAATTAACCTTATTCAGAGTTTGAACAGACAAATATGGAACACATTTTAATCTTGAAACATGATTTTACACACTTTAGGATAATAAAGAATAGATCTAACGTAAAAGACTGTGCAGAATTTATGTGCTACTTCAAGTAAAAAGAACAACATGTTAGCACAGTAGGAAAGACATCAAAGTGCAATATCTACATTTTTATGTACATTACATTAGTAACACGCAGCAGGTATAGAATACTCCATGTAAATGTAGACAAGATCGTCACTGGAGGCCTGTAGCTGTGTTGAGTTCTGATACTGTGAAAAAAGTATTGTAAGACAAGTGTAGGTAAAGAACTGAGCTGTAGTCAAAGGATGCTAAAATGTCACATACCAAGACCTCGGCTGACTTGGATCTGCACTAGCTCCGAAATAGGTGGTGGAGCGATGGGTGGCACAAGACCGAGCCGTCTGGGGTCATCATCCCTCATTGATCTGGTACGAGGCATCCCGACTCCTCTCGCCAACCTCTCGTTGATTATTTTTGATTGGAGTACTGGAATGTATTCGTAGCCCTTTTCTGATTTTAGTGAATACACACTGTACCTTCTGGCATTCTTATTGTACTTCCGTTTGAATCTAAAAAATAGGACAATTGCATAATGAATTTCTGTCACGACAATGGGACAAACTTAAATAACGTGTAGTAACGTTTTAAGATGGTGTGCTACATTTTTGGCACTATTTAGCATGAGCTCTTTCCCAAACTCTAGCTTACTCCACACAAACTTTGTGTCACAAAGCACAAAACTACTACAATGAAGAAATTAAACACACATTTTTAACTTACCTGTCCAAAAGGAAGGTAGCAAGCTCAGCGTGTCTACTGAATCCCTTTTGTAACATGAGGTCTCTCCATCTTGGGAAGGCAACTCCTATATTTACTCTGGTTTTCTCATGACGCCGGTCTTGTTCACTTTTCAAAATCCTTTTTCTTTTACTTGGATGAGACAAACTATCCCGTTTCTCAAGTTTGCTTGAAGAATATATGTGATCCTCCATCGCTAGAAGTACGGTGTGGCTAGTTTCTTCTTCTTCTTAGTTACTTTGTCAGACTGCATGCTTACAAGGCGCACTTCTGCCCCCTGCTGTTTCTTTGAGGTTACATCATTTAAAAACGCAAACATCAAATGCGAAGCTTAATATGTAGTATGTCCCTAAAAGGTCACTGTATTTTAAGATGGCGCATGCCATATGGAGCACCGGTCTGCTTCTTTTGTCTAAAATATTAAAATATAAAGCTAATAATAATGTTTAGAATAAATGCTTGTTTGAATTATCATTAAAAAAAACAAATTTGAGAATGTGATACAAGAAATTTGATAACTTATAAGATGAAATATCACACATTGGGCCTTTAAGCACTTTAATGGGCTTAACTTGAAACCAAGAGCAATCGAATGATTGTTATGTGTTGCCTTGAATTCGGCTATGCTGTCTGTCAGACAGTTGTTTTCCTTTATTGTTGTTTTTGTATTTGTTTGTAGCAAACGCTACAGGAATGTATAGATTGAGCTACGTAGCCAAGATGATTAATAATTGACCTGTTGTACATTCGTAATATGTTTACCGGTAAACTGAATAGAACTTGATGTGCTAATGAACGTTTCTCTGGCCTACAGGTCAGGTTTTTTTCCCCATGTTGAACTGATCTTCTTCATATTGAAGTGGCGAGCTGGTAGGACCATTTTTTCTTTTTGGAATCGGGAAATGAGCTATTATTTACCCCATGAAAAACGGAGCGGCAGCGGGCCGCTGGAGGTGCCCTGCTAGTATGATCCCATTTAAACTGTAAACTGCCATAAAATAAAAACTATAATACCTAGAGCGGTCTTTTTTTAGCTGAAAGTTGAGACTCTCGCCTTTCAGCACATCTGTACTGTACAAGTCGATGATGCCATCATGTTGCGTTAAAGCTTGGTTTATGCTTGACGCATTCACTTTCCGCGTGGTGATGCGGCTCGCGGCTGGAACGCGCTTCACAACTCGCAGCGTTTATGGTTTGTGCGGCTCGTCTCCGCAGTGAGCCAATATTCTCCCAAACTGAACGGGGCAGCATGGAGCTCTACAGCATGCATCCAACACTACACCATAGTAGAAGTAGAAATCACTGTTTACAACATGGCATTCAAGCATTTTTAACAGCGTCCTCGTCTTTTCCGACAGTGCGAGCTATTTCTCTCCAAGAATTATTAACAACATGTTGATCACGGTGATCTGAGAGCTGAATCATACAAATGACTGTATTTACGAACCTCTGCCGTGCCGGTCCGCCATGTTTTTCCGCGTCCGACCGTCCGTGTGGTTAGAAATTTTCCGAGGTGCGCGTTGCGGAAATCTTGGGCCGTGCGGAGACGCGGTGGAGGGGCGTGGTTGTTAAAATGACGCAAAATGACGCAACTTTTCCGCGCGGAGCCGTGCGGACCTCGCGGACGCGTCAAGCATAAACCAACCTTACGTGTGTCTATTTCAGTAGAACTTTGACAAGTGGTGAGAAGGTGGCCAGGAGCTGGATGTTGTATTCAGTTAGCAAACGTTGTTACCGTAAATCCTCTAATACAGGCCCAGGCCTGTATTTGACTCAAGCTCATCAAGCTCCAGGCCTTTATTGGAAGGAGGGCCAGTATTAGAGGCAGGCCTCTATTTCTATTTGAGCAAAATGAACTGATGGTTCGCTGGAGTTTTTGACAATTAAAATTGTGCCCACATTTTCAAAGTTAAACACATTTCTTTTAACAACGGTAGTTCCTGCTTCAGCCCTCTCCCCCCTCCCCCTGCGCAGCGGCCGCAAACTCACTGATGCGCCTGCAGCCTCTCAGAGTTCCTGCTGCTCTAAACATTAAAATAATTATTTCATTTTCTGTTCCTCACTTCTGATTACCTTCAATAGTGTCTGTTTGTTGCAACCACCAGGTACAAAAACTAACTTGTTTTTATTTGACTATTTTTCTGTCCTGTCTGTTTATTATCTTCCTGCATCTCCTCTCAGTCCTAAAGAAAAACTGCTACCTGGGTTCATATATATTCACCTCATGAGTTACCTTTGAACTGCAGTTCTAAAAGATCTACCGACCGCAAAAACAGCGGAGCGCTCGCTGTTTGACAGCCGTATCAGTGATCAGTGCGTCGGAGGACAAGGTGATGCGCGCAGCGTCCCGCTCCACAGCATGCAGCGAAACGAATCAGACGCAAATAAAAGACAGAAAACATTAAAGGAAATTAACTGACATGAACGATCGCGTGCTAAATTAGTTTTTGAGGTGGCGACACCTGATTGTTACTGTGGCCGTGCTCAGGAGGCAGATCTACCGACCGCGAAAACAGCTGAGCGCTCCCTGCTGTGATCTGTGCGTCGGAGGACAAGTTGATGCGCCCCGCTCCACAGCAGCGATACACTTCAGGCGCAAATAAAAGACAGAAAACATTAAAGGAAATGAACAGACATGAACGATCGCGTGTCAGTACCTACGGTCTGGCACTTGAGTTTTACCCCCAAAAAGAGAATGTGATCATACGATAATTCAATAGGGAGCGTGGTTTCACAGACGCGGAAGTGATAGCTTCGGTGCTCTAGGAAACCCCCGAGCGTTCGAGCGTCAACAAAGTGACACGGAAATGCCGGGCTTTCCAGAAGTAAGTAAGATAACTTACTATGAGCTGATAGTTCGTTGGATTGATCGGTAGGTTGGAAACTCTGATCGTGAATCTGAAGAAACGATGACTGAGTGGTGAGCTGGAAAGGCGACTTCCGTTTATAGCCGCGGTTTGTGACGTAGGTGCGACGTGAAGGGAATCCCCGCGAGGGGCATGCTGGGAGTCCCTACTTCGCGGATTTTCACCTATAGCGGCCAGGTCTGGAACGCATCTACCGCGGAGGGATTACTGTAGTTCATACACCCCCTACTGCTGCTCTCCAGAGTGTTCTGCAGCATAATCAGCACGTTCTCTTTGAACTTGATAGTGTAATGACCTGGCTGGGGTTGTAAGCCAGGTGCATTCTGGGTATTGTGTTATATGTGTTTCCTATCATTCTGCTAGTTCCTATGTGCTGATTTGCTGTTGTGTGAGTGTTATGTAAGCCACAGGGAAGGTGATGTGTGTTCTGTGGAGCGGGTTGAATTAGCATGGTTAACTGACACCATGAATCTGTGTGGTAGGAGCGTGATAGAGGATCGTGTCTGTAGCGTTTCAAAGCGTTGAAGAAAAGGCTTAAAAAAGGTCTGCGTCAACTTCTACTGCCTCCTGCTGGTTAATTTGGGGACTATAACCCTGCCGCTGAGAAGCTCGTACTTGCTTGTAACGACATGCCATCCGGCCACAATAAGAGACCGGCCATTATTTACCTCCACTGACTCAGACACCGGCCAGAATTGGAGACCCGGCCTTTAATTGAATACCGGCCTGTATTAGAGGATTTACGGTATATATACACTCCACGCAATTTGAAACAAAGTTGTAGGTGTAATGTTTTTTCTTGTGTGTGTGTGTGTGGGGGGGGGGGGGGGGGGGGCGTCACAGGGGGATCTCGCACAGGGCGCCATTTAGGCCAGCTCCGCCTCTGTTGACCATTAGTTAAGGGGTTGCCAAGTGTGTTGATTTCATCTGTTTATTATTGTTGTTCAATATTCAAATTGTGTAAATGTGGACAGGGTTTATTAAAACTTAATTAAAATTGTAAATCTGTGTCATGTGAATAATGATAATAATGATAATAATAATAATTATTATTATTATTATAATAATAATAATTATTATTATTATTATTATTATTATATTAAAATATGGTACACTGGATTTTTTAAGTGACAGTGTGTAGGTTCCCTGGTGATAGGGGGCAGTAATTACCTAAATGATGGCAAGCAAGCATTACTTTTGTGTTGAGTAAGGTCTTACCAATGGATGGTCATTAGGGTCCAAAATCCCTGGAAGCACAACCTCCAGCAAAATAAAAAGAACATCAGATTCCCTTTCATCACTGGCAATGAGTGAAGAGATAAAATGTGTAAAACAACAAAGTTTCTTAATTGTGAAAATGTTGTAACCATTTGTTAAAAATCAGTAAATGTGTTTTGTCTTCACGGCCTTCCGTAGAAGGAAACATGGCATCCAATATGGCGTCAGCCAGAGACTTGGACCCGCCCACGTGTATTTTAGAACCGATTTTTATGTTTATATGTTATAAAATTGCCAATACTTTTCAACAACTGGGCATATTTTAATTAACTTACAATAACATTTTGATAGATATTTCCAGAGATTAATGGTATAAATTACATATTGTCACTTTAAAACATAATTTTGTGATTTTTAATAAAAATTTTAAAAGGTTTGCGACCTGTAAATCTACATGGACAGTAGCTGAAACAAAATGATTTTGCTCTGCGTCGGTCTAGCCACGCTGCATTACAGACAATCTTGTGTCCTGCCAGTCCATTTAGACTTGGGCTTTTCTTTGAATCAAGAGCAGATTGACGTACTTAAGTCCTTATTTTGAAAAATGATGTACTTGTGTCTTCTTCAACAGAGTAAGGCAAATTTCCGTGTTTACTGACATCCGTGACAGGGAGTATGTCACATTGTCCAATAGCATGAAGAGGCAGTTTGAAAAACAACTATAGATTCCACCACATGACTGACCCCTGTCCATGGGTTGTGGCCAGACTATATATTCACAGGCTAAAGAGTCTGCACAACAAAACAAGAGAATCAGTTCAAAGTCCCGATTTTATAATAATAAATTACATTTTTAAGAAAATGCACACAAAACACATAATGTGACTTTAAGAGGACAAAAAGCAGCCCTAATGCATTGTGTGAAAAATAACTATTTTCATACAACTATTTCAGTGGCGACATTTGGTAAGAAGGAGTCAGATGAAATCCTCATGACCAGATAATCACAAATCAGCAGCTCTAGAAAACAAGATGTTTGGACCATTTTTCAAGGCTTAGCCATGCAGGTGTGTATCAATACATAGCAAAGAAGGAAGATCTTGGCAATGGTTTCATAGACGTAAATGGTCTTGCTCCTTACCGTTAGAAGGGATATTAAAAAGTTTGGAGGTCATTATTCATTGAGAGTATTCATGAGTCAAGACTGATAATAGTTATCAATCCTATTGACAAATGGACCCATGTATTTGACAGCGTGATAAGATCACTGTAAAAAGCTAATATCTGCAATTTAGAGTGAAGATGTCAGGATGTTTAAAAATGAATTTATGATAGATGAATTAAAAGGGATGGGCTGATGAGTTTGCCATGAAGGAAAAACAGGCTCTTTATGCAGTTTGTTTGCACAAGTTGTGTATCTGCACGGAGTTAGATAAAAAAAAAAAAAAAAGATTAGACAGCAATTTCTGAAACTTCCTTCTTTGGTTATTTTTGACTAAAGCCCAGTTCATAATCCTGTGTGTATCGTCATTGATCATCCCTATTAAAGCTGCTCTAACGAATCTACAGAACAGGGTCACGGAACACTCACCCATCCTCTCGGATAGCTTCCCTGAGAGGCTTCTGCTGGAACTAGAAACCCGCGATGCCGGAGGAAACAAGATAGTGCTAAACACCAGTTGCTGTTTTCTAGGTCCAAACCAAACTATGTATTTTCTTGTACGTGACTTCAAATGGTGTTTTTCTTTTTGGGACTCTGGCAGTTTGTCCTAAAGCTGAAGTGGTGGCAGCCGGCTGTTTCACCTTCTCTGGTATTACTGAGCGGAGAACCTCTCAAACCAGTGGTGTTCTGTTGCTAAATACATGAGTGCATAATGAATGGAGGACCCAGGTCGACAACCAGGTGGTCCAATAGTTGCTTTCAGTCAGAAACGTGTTCTCTGTGGAAATTATAAGACAATTTTTTAATGTCCTCAATATTTTTGTAGCTATATTATGTTAGAAGGTTGTTAACTCATTCTCTTCCAGCCGTTTCCTGATCAGTAAAGCCCTTCACTGCCAGCGTTTCTCACCGTTTTTACAGTTTTTTTAAGTCACAGAACGTTGCGCACTAGGGTGATGTTGACGCCAAAACAACCAAAACAAAGTGGAGACTCACCTTTTACATCAGGAAGAATCCGCATGTTTCGAGCGTCATCCGTTCTTGCATAGTCCGTTGTCAAATTGTGATCGGCAGAAGCTTTTCCGGTTCGTGCCTCACTTTTTTTTCAGCAGCGGCCCAAAACGATCGCCTAACACATGGATTTTCTGCTTCCTGATCACGTGACGTGTGACATGCGCGGATGAAGATCGGCTTTAGAGCTGGGATGTTGGTTCTCACTGTACGGGGATCATTCCGATGCCCACCCAGTGAAACCATGCAAATGACGACTTTTGTCGTCATTGGCAGTGAGTGGTTGGATTTAAAATGATGACTTTAGTCATCAATGACAGTGAATGAGTTAAGAAGTGTGAAAAAAATTAAGTTAATTTGTTTTCCAAATTTTCTATAGCAGCTTTAAGAAATGAGAAGCCTGTATACTAACCTGTAAATATTTCCAAATAACAATCAATGCACATAAAAACAATATTAGACAGTTGCAAGTCAAACTCGAAAAAATACCTTACAATGTCCATTTATTTCAGTTATTTAACTGCGAGACCATTTAAAGTCTAAGGAACCCTTTGCAGGTTTTCTGGATCCATTAGCTGATTAGACTGTGACAAATTGAGTCTAATATCCTGAACATTTTGACAATATTGTGATTGTCTGAGATTCTGAATGTGGAGGTATTCATAAGCTGTATAAGCTCATATATTAGTTTCACCTTTTAAGGTAAATTATTGAAATAAAGTAACTTTGGCACAACATTCTAATTTTTCAAGTGTCACCTGTATAGGTTTTGCTCGTGCAATATGACATGCTTTTGAGCAACTGTTAACATTTTGGGGTTGGGGTTAGGGTTAGGGTCACTACGAGCCATTCAGGTACTGTTTCTGAAAGGAGCTGCTTTGGAGTCTTTACTGTTGTAATATACACTACACTGTACTACATGACTTCACTTCTTGCACACTTCTTCATTAATGCCAACTTCCTTTATTTTTCTGTTGCTTTTTAAAAAGTATGCTGATGACTTTTACGTGTTTTCACATGCAGGGAAGGAACTTGGTGCGCTTCCTTTATTCTTATTCCAACCTCTGTGAGGTGGATTCTCAAAATTTCCCTTTTAAAATGTACTGCAATCCTTTTTTCCCTCAATAAACAACAGACATAGCTTATCAAGTTTGTGCCTTTTTTTAAATTATATAATCTATTTGCAAGATTGCCCTTTTAAATTAAGAAAATAACGAGATTCTTTTGATCAGCAGTCAGACTGCATGCAACTTCTTCACAATTAGAAATCCAGCTAAATATAGAGAGGAAGAAGTAATCTGCTTCCTACTAGAAAGCAAAACTGAATCGGTAAAAAAAGGGTAAAGCCAATGCAATTTCAACTTTTGGAATAAGAAGAGTGTGGCAGAAAAGACAGTCACTGTTTCTTTATTGCCTCTCACACACACACACACACACACACACACACACACACGCACACACACACACACACACGCACACACACACACACACACACACACACACACACACACACACACACACACACACACACACTCAGCATGGCTACTTGTTAGAGGGCTGCTGGGTGGGAGGTGGAGGTGGTTCATTCCAGATCTCCTCGGCAGCAGAGCCGTGTGGGTGGAGGAACATGTCTGGAGTGTAAAACAGAGCCAAGGTTGTAACTCATAGCTCTGGGTACACAAATGGTATGTGGTACACAACAAATCATGCACCTGTACTCACCAGCAACACCAAATGCACCCCTATTGTTTCTCTGAACATACACGTTGTCATGCTAACATGCTGAATTCACATGCACAAATAGAATGCTAGACCAGCAGCCGATATTTGATCCATAAAGGTCATAATTATCTCATTTGTTCAAGGCTTTATCCTTCATCCTGTCAGTTTCTGCTGACTAATACATGATCTGAGCCACAAGCAGTTGAGAGAGAAGTGATTAAACATCTACATTCTTATTTAAAAAGATGCATTTCATGATCTTGAATTTCTCTAAAGTTAAAAAAGTCCCTGAGGATAAAACTCTCTGGACACCAATGGTAAATAAAATTACCAGCTGTCTTTTTTTTCTCTCAAGATTGTGTAAATTAAAGAGACCATAAGGAATTTGAAATTTTCATGATCACGATTGCCCCTCGGGCCAAACGCCTAACTGCAGCATCAATAGTAAGCTCGTGAATGAGGAGCGCATGCTGTACGTGCACACTCCTGAATGAAAACCACAGCTGAGTCAGTCCCATACCTGTGCAATTTACAGGTTCAGACTGTTCGGCACAATTCTAATAAATTAGACAAACATTGTACTCTGATGTAGACACGCTAGACAAGCAGCCTAAACGATTTCCTATTATGATGTACGGAAAGACCCCAGCATTCCTTGAAAGCATCAACCTTTTTTCCCCTAAAACTATTTCATTAGTTAAAATCATTACTTAGTATGATTGAAATGACTTAATTTGCTTTAATTTGTAAAATAAATTCTAAAGGTATAAATAAAGTGATATTAAGGCAGATTTGGTGTGGTGATCCAAACAGTTCTGTGATAGGGCATAGCTCAGCAACTGGGAGCGGGTGTCTCATGATATAACCATCTCTGTGTCACTGAAGGAAATTCAGATGAGCTACAGAGCTGCGTGTGTTAACGGGACGGTAGATCAAACTCCCACTGACTCTATTTGCCAAATGCAGGAAGGGCCAAAGGGCCTGACGGTTGCAGAGCCGGACTGCAGGTTGCGCCTGCGCCGTCACTAGTAGAAGTGTGAATCTGCAGCAGCAGCAGGTGTAAATAGGTGGTCTCCAGCTCTGCAGCTGTACCTTTCTCGTCAGCCCGCTCAAGAAAGGTTTATGTCCTCATGCAAATACACTGATTAACATTCCCTTTCCTTACTCTCGGAAGAATGGCTCAGAGAGCACATGGTTTCTTTGTTGCTAATCTGCAGTGAATATCTACAAGAAAGTTCTACAGAAAGTAGCAAAGGGTCCTCAGAAATGTTGCTAGGTTTGTCGCTAGGCACTAGGTACAGAAACAAAGTCGCTGAGTTGGCAACACTGCCGCTCGCTCTGCTGCTAAGCTAGATAGCAAACGCTATGGGCTATGCCTGAGCGTGAACGCGCATGACATCATCACGCATTATGCTGCCTCTTGAAGGCACTGGGGAAGCAGGCTGTTTGACTCAAACATGCTGTTTCTCTGTGATTTTACAGGAATACAGAAACAAGCACAGTAAAAAAAAAAACAATGCCAGGGATCGTTCTACAGGACCAGGGCGGTGCAGGACAATGTATGAGGAGGAAAGTTTAAATTTCCATACAGCTATTGGTTGTTAAACTTCTTTAAAGTCCCTTTAAGCTTCCAGAGCTTTTCTGACTCGATCTCACTGAACAGGTGTTGTAAGTGTTTCCACATTGTGGGGACATTTTGCTGGTCCACCCAATATGGAGCACCCTTATACTTGGTTTTAGAGGTATGGTGTGAAATAACGTTTAGTTTAGGTTAGAAATAGACTGGTTAGGTTTAGGGTTAGGGTACGGGTATGGGTTAGGCATAATATAGTCACAAAAATGAATGGAAGTCAATGGATGGTCCTCACTAAAATAGAAAGACAAACGTGTGTGTGTGTGTGTGTGTGTGTGCGTGCGTGCGTGCGTGTGTGTGTGTGTGTGTCTTATACGGGCTTTCTGGGTGCTTGTCTCTTTATGTATGAATATGTGTGCTTGCATAAATGAGCGGTCCACTCGTTCATCATCTCTTCATTTTTCTGCTTCATGAATAATGTCGGTGTGTGTGAATATATTTAATGTCTCTATGACTGCAGGGCAGCGTGGCAGATCTCTACACACTGTAAATCAAATCTAATCAATTGATCTAATAGGATTCTCTGCACCATATATCATGTTTTTGTTGAACTGTGAATCACACCAAAATGCAAATGATATGGAGTGTTTTTGTACTAAATTTTGATTTATTGCACTCCGCATTATAGGTATAAAACCCAGACTCTTTTCAGGAGGCGGGGCGTGTCAGTAAAGTTTTATACCAACAAAACAACCTCTCTACACAAAAGCAGTACATCAAGTCAGTTATAATGAATTAAGAACTTAGTTTTTACTTAGCACAGATGTGTTTTTACAAAATGATGTGTATGGGTTTCAATAGATATTCCAATGATTTCTTACCTGTGTTTTGTAAAGAAAACTCTTAGTGCATCCAGAGGTCCACTCTTAAGGAATTCTTAACATTTCTGCAGAAACTATGTAATCCACAAATGACAGAACTGCAAATGCTTGTTAAATACCATTTATATGACATGCAGTGAAATTTGGAGGACTGAAGCTGTTTTAAGATCGCAGTCATTATGACTCAGGCTAACTATTATTTCATGAGCCCGGAAGAAAGGCAACCCTATTTCTCTAAAAGCAAAACCTGCTGACTACAACAGGTTAACATTCAGCAATTACAAAAAATGCAACTAAAGGTCAACTTTATTCATGTATTGCAGTGGTCTCTAGTAGGAATGAATACCTTCTAAGGTTTACTTTTTTTTTTGGGGGGGGGGGGGGGGGGCTGTGCGTCTGAGGACTTAGAAGTCAGCTGGGGATAAGTATAGCTTCAGACGTCAGGATTTGAGGTTTTATTTCCTGATATTTCCACATCTTGCGTTGGATTGGAAAAAAGCAACACAACTCTACCACTGACTCCATTTGCTTTGCAACATTTATGTTTTATCTCTATAAATAATCCAAGCATGGAGGTCTGCCGTGTTGTGGAGTTGCTAATGCTAACAGTTAGCTTCTACTAGCCAAGAAATTCTCTGCTGTATCCTGGATGCTAAATTAACAGTCTTCCAGTCCTAAAAATCCACAGTCTTAAAATTATTTTTCCAAACCTGCTTGGATCTGACTGGAGCTACATACTAACAGAGGACAGAAGGAAAGGAGGAAACCACAGCATTAAAAGTACCTCCACATCATTGTGGTGCACATTATAAAGCATATTTCAGCTTTATTTCCAACACCTTCTGTCTGTTTTACGTGCCCATATGTACAATATCTAAAAAAAATCACACATCTTGGGAAGGTGAAGTGGAACCTCAGCATCAGCTCTAAATCCTACTTCTATTGCACATTCAGCACTATTTGTCTTGTTCTATAAACCTCAACCTCCTCTTTGACAGCCACTCCTCTTTTTCTTCAGCCATTCATCTTTAATCTCACACTACGGTCTTACTCCTCCTCTATTCTCTGCCTTTACTTTTCCTCTGTCATTCATTTATCCACCCTCTTCCTTTACCTCAGCGTTTCCAATCTGTGTCCTCGTTTTACACTGTTCTGCACCTCCTGTATGTTTTTCCTTTTTCAACACAGTAAGTTTAAACTATTGGGTCATTGACAGACTTCTGGAGAACTTAATGACCACCTGTTGAGTTGTTTTATTCCTCTGAAGGTGTGTCGGAAGAAATAGTCATGTAAAACACCAAGGCCAGTTTGTTTTGGGGCGATGGTGGCACAGGAGTTAAGTGCTCGCCCCGTAATCGGAAGGTTGCAGGTTCGAGTCCCACTCAGTCTGTCGCTGTCGTTGTGTCCTTGGGCAAGACACTTAACCCACGTTGCCTGCTGGTGGTGGTCGGAGGGACTGGTGGCGCCAGTGCTCGGCAGCCTCGCCTCTGTCAGTGCGCCCCAGGGCAGCTGTGGCTACATTGTAGCTCATCCCCACCAGTGTGTGAATGTGTGTGTGAATGGGTGAGTGACTGATTGTGTTGTAAAGCGCCTTGAGGGGTTCCAGGACTCTAGAAGGCGCTATATCAAATACAGGCCATTTACCATTTACCATTTTTTTGAAAATAAAATGTGATGTTTTCATAGTCAATCAAGAAGCAGCCTGTTGAATTCTAGTAGACATTAAAACAGGTCTTTCTTCACCACGGTTTCACTAAACAGAAATTTAAGACATTTGGAAAAAAAAGAACCCTGAACAAACAACAAAATTTCTGTCATGAACTCAGTACTGTGAGTCATTAACTCAAAATACAGGGAAAAAAACCTGTGTTGATGCAGTACTGTAATAAAGACACAAACAGATGGATGACAGCCCTAAGCTGTCAAATCCCCAGTTTTTCCACATCCTGTGGTTTGGCTTCAAATCAAAGGGACAACAAAGATGGATGGAGTTATAGGATGCCTGACAGATGTACGGTATACAGGGTTAGCCTGTAGCAGTCGTAATTAAGTTGCGTAATTGCATAGATAATGATTTAGTCTGCCTTCCAGTGGAAACACTCCATGGCACCCAGCAGAGGGTAGATCTTGCCAACCTTTAGCTAAAATACAAACGACATTCAGGGGAAAAAAGAGATTTGTATTATTTTCTACTAGTAAATCATCAGGGGTCATTGTACTGTTGACGTTGCTTTAAAAATTAATTCTTATCTTGATTTGGTACAAATGTGGGAGTCAAAAACTGGTTTTTGTTTAGAACTGGTTCCCACTGTTTTAATTGCAGTTTTTGTAAACGACTCCCTTATCAGTTCCAGTGGGTGCGAACCACGTTACCACGCACGTTACGTAGCTTACAGATTTACTCAGAAACACGGTGCCTAAGTGGCACAAACAATCCAAAGTTTGGTTATACTTCACGAGAAAGGATACCAACAGGGCAACTTGCATTACATGCAAAGTATATTTCTTCAAAGGGAGGAAACACTACGACTATGCAAAAGCATTTGTGCACAAAATATGCAATGGCTAAAAGTGAATATCATGTTTTTGACCCGCTACAGACTAGTGTATTACAGCGCAGCATCAGCGGTGATGTTTGCATGTCCTCAACTGTTAATACTGCAGGTAACTAATCAGCTAACACTGCCTATCATGTTAGCATCATTTGCCTTATATACACACCTCCACGTTAGCAGATTCCAGCAACTAAACAACTAAATGCAACTAAGCAACTGAATGGATAGACAGATTCGCCAGTGGCATTGATTGATAAAAACTTATCGACCAACCTATTCAGAACTCCATATATAACTTAAGATTTTCTATTAAATAACTTGAGCCAATATAAAAGAAAATCAGTAAAATAGTTCATTGCACTTCGTAGACCTTTGTTGTGCCGTGTTCCTCTAAAAGACAAACATTCAAAATAATTTAAATAAATAAACAAAATGGCAAAGAAACAATGTAAAAAATATTGCAAGTCAGATAAAATGCACTGGAATCACACATCGCTCTAAATCCTCAGTCAACATATAATTACATATATGCACAGTTGTTCTTTGTGTCTGTCTGAATATTCCTTTTAATAATGAGAATGAAAGAGCTGAAAACACAATAACTCATGGTTTTACAAACTACTGTACGCCCAAGAAAAGATGTGTGTCGGAGTGTAATCATGTAAGGCCATTAGCACGCTGGCCGCAGCAAAGCCATAGGCAGAAGAATATCTGTAGATCCATCAAAGTCGACACCGCTGCCAAGATAACCTGGCAATAAGCTCCTTAGGTCTGAATATGACTGTAATGATGGAGTTGGTGAATTTCCCTGCAAATGGGCAACTGGCAGTAGCCTAACATTTATACCAGTGGGCTCTCCAGGCCATGCCAACTGCACTTAAAAGTCGAAGCCCCCCTGCGACGTTAGATTAACTCTAAACTTTGAGTAAAGAATGTTCTTTGTTTTGCATGTATTCAGGTTTTCCATCTAGATAGCAAAAAGAAAACAGTGTAAATTCCTGCATAGCCCTCAGTTTTTGCAGCGTGCTGTAATTGGTGCAGTTTTTCATTTAAAATGCATGCAGTGGGGGTCTTTCATATCTGTGTTCTAACAAGCATTGAATGTGACATCAGTGACAGTGGCCATGCATTCTGTTCTCACAAAGTCACAGAAAGAAGCCAGTGGCTCCCCTGTGGACACATTTGTAGGCTCAGTCGATGTATCAGAATAAATAATGCTCTTGTCTCGCAACATATTCTGTGCATCTTAACATATGCTGCATGTAGACAGACAGCATAATATAAGTGCTTTGGGCTCAGACTGGAACCAACTCTCAGCTTTTACTGTCTGAACTTATTTCACTCAAGACCGCTAACGCTTCTTTTGTTTAAGCTCCTGTTGGCAACATCAAAAGAGATGCAAAAGTTAAAGGGTGGATCTAATTAGCACCCTTATCATTAAACAGTGATGCTCCTCTTTACAGATACCTCTGTTCCACATGAGTCATTAAGCATAAAACAGCGGGTTTGTGTGCTGCAACATGAGTGAGCGTTGACATGGGGTTAAACTAATGATGCAATGCCCGAGGCATGCTGACAGGTCTGCTGTAAGGGACCAGGCTGGAAATCCTAGTTACTGATCCTTCCAGCTGACAGACTCCGGATTTTCCTCAAGCAAGGCTTTGTGTGGCTGCTGCTGATTACTGCGTACTTCTTGTTGACATGTGAAGAGCACAGGCATATTCAGATATACAAGGCCCCCACACCACGGCACTCTGAAGTAGTCTTACGGGATGAAAATGCCTTGGTTAGAAATGGATTCCTTTCATCTAACATATTTTCCTTCCACAACGCCTGAATGTGTTTTCATTTTCCTTGGAGTCAGTGGCATGTGCTCTTTTTTTTATCATTTGCTCCTTCTTTGGCTAATCTAAAGCTAGACTTTAAACAACAAAAACAAAAGATTTTCTCATAAACTTTATTTAAAGTCTCCAAATCCGTCTTTTATTTGTAATTTCACCAGTTAGGATCTCAAACTTTTACTTTAAACGTTAAAATGACGATAACATTTTAAGTTAGTTGTCTTACTTTTAAACTTGAAATTTGCCCACGAAGTAGCTGCCAGCTTCTGATCTGCCATCCTTTTGGAAATACTGTGGTGTATTCTGGGTAATTTTTGACCAAGGCTAGGCTACAAGACACCTCCTGTGTATCCTTGCTCAGCTAGCTAAATGGCTACCAAAAGGTGAACACATGCCTCAGTAGAACATGAACATTGGAACACGACTTGGCGGCTCCTGATGACGTATCTTCTAGGCAACCAAGGTGGGGCCAAGACATCAAGGTGAGGTTCCTTGGCATTGAGAAACACCCTTATACCTGCTCCCATGTATTTTAGACCAGATTTTATCATCATTTAATTCATTTTCAACAACAATTATATGTACGTTTCCAGAGGTAACGATAAAACTACATATTGTCTCTTTAAAGACATGAACAGGGATGATCTTTGGCTGCATTAGCTGACACTGAACCACCATAGTTTATATGAAGTGTTGCAACTGTGCTACGACAGTTATCTTTTACAGGAATTCGATACTGCATCTGGGATGAACAGAGTGACTGCACACTGATCTCTGTTCTCCGTTTGTGTTTGCCAGATTAAGGTCACGGTGCCAGTTGGAGACATGTCTGACAAATAAGTGAAGTTAACATTTAAGTCTCATCCCCACGAGGGACTCGTGAACTTACACTCACTCCCATCATAAGTGCTACTGCCAGCACAGTACTGTCACAATGAATGAAAGCAAGGGTTTGTTTACAGACTTGCGCTCACATGTAGAACAATAGAAAGTGAAGTATAGATTACTTAGGCAGTTTGATTAAAGAGACAATGTGTAGTTTTTACCATTCATTTCTGGAAATAGCCATGGAAATGTTGTTGAAAATGAATGAAACGATGCCAAGTTGTTGAAAAAAATTGGTGGGATTGTAACATATAACCATACAAATCAGGTCAAAAATACATGGGAGCGGGTCTAAGTCTCTAGGAGACACCATGTTACATACCATGTTTAGTTCTACGGGAGCTCATGAGGAGAAAATGTATTTACTGATATGTAACAAACGGTTACAAAACTTTCATCATTCTTAAATGTCGTTGTTGTTTTACACATTTACCTTCACTTGTTGCCAGTGATGAAATCCCTCCCATTGATTATATTCCTTTGCCAGAGGAAACGAGGTAGTGCTAAACATCAGTTGCTGTTTTCTAGGTCCAAATGTCTTTTATTGTACGTGACTTCAAATGGTGTTTTTTCTTTTTGGGACTAGTAGTTTGTCCTACAGTTAAATAGGTAGCAGCTGACTGTTTCTTCTTCTCTGCAGTAAACTTCTCACATCATTGGTGATCTGTTGCAAATTTTGCAAGTGTAGAATGAACTGAGTACCCAGGAAAGTATGCCGGTTTGGCGAAGGCAACAACAGGATGGTCCAGTTGTTGCTTTTGGTCCAAAACGTGTTTTTTGAAAACGAGGTTTTCAGACAAATGCAAGAGAACCACTTCACTAAATGTTTCCCTTTTTGTTTTTCCATCTCCACAATACATATATGGTTATACAATGTTAGAACATTGTTAAGAGGCACGAAAAAATGTTTTAAGCTATGTTTTTTTTAACTAAATTTGCCATTGTAGTTTTAATGGTAGGTTGGATGTGCGGTAGGTGGTAATAATGTCAATTGCAAAAAAAAAAACTGAGTCAGATTTCATTTTTTGTCCTTCTGTGCAACCACTTAGGTGCAATGTAATACAAGGAATAAACCATTTAGTTTCAAAGGGGAAGTGGAATAGTAGCCCTCTAACAGATTGTACTACTGTACTAGCAGACACCCTTGGGAGCAGTTTAATGACATGGAAAGAGCCACAGTCAGTTTCTTTTTATCAGGTACCAAAAACCTATGTGAAACCGATGATTGGAAGCATTGTTCCATCATCTGTATCGAAAGGAAAACGTCATGTGGCCGTTCCATTTCACGTTCCATTACATTGACTGTTTTGAAAATGTTGTTTCTGCTTCAGAATTGAGATTCAGAAAAATACAACCGAACACACATTGATCTGCTAAACCTGTTCCCATAATGAAATGATGAGGGAAACACTGAATTTCCACACAAATACATTCATGGGTTTAATGTAAAAGATTTTGAACTTTTCCTAATGGGCAGATAAATAACCCAAACGTGTGTAAAACATTTAAAAGCTCTTCTAACTGCAGTTTTGTCTTGCAAGTCTTCCCTCACTGACCCAAGTGTCTTCTACTCAGCGTGTTTGATCTGTTTTGGAATAATTTTTAATTGGATAAATGTAGAACATTCACCAGTTTCATTTATCAGTTGTTCTGATCATGGACACAAATATTGCATGATTTACTTATAGCTCAATTATTTGGCCACCAGATGTCCTTATGCTGACATGATTTACGAGTTCCAAAAGATCAGTTGTTCCAAATTATTTGATTTCTCTAACATTCCATTACTTGTAATTCCCATCGCTAATTTATAGATTCAAATTCAGAGGATCAAGAGATATTGTAAATGGCTTGTAAACCCCCCAAGGCACTTTACAACACAATCAGTCATTCATCCACTCACACACTGGTGATAATGTGAGCTACGTCATAGCCACAGCTGCCCTGGTGTGCACTGACAGGCGAGGCCTGCCAAACACTGCCACCAATATTTTTCAACTGGGCATCATTTAATTCATTTTTGACAACATTTTGATGGATATTTCCAGAGATTAGTTGGTAAAAACTAAACAATGTCACTTTAACGAAATAATATCAAATGAAATTGCAACATTTTCATGAAACAAGTGCATTGTGCATTAGCTTTGACACAATAATAGAAAGTTCACACTGATATCGGTAACATATTGTGAACCTGCTGCAAGTCTCATGCCTCCAAAGTGTAGCCAGTAATAACTGGATAGAGAAATTAATGGGATATTATGCAAAGCAGAGATGGTAGATATCTAGTCAGGGACACACACAAAGAGCATTAAATGATAAGAGGTAAGACTCAAGCCAAATATCCAGCTTAGGTTTCATAAGAATCAAACAATGAACTGAGCTCCATTCCCTGTTGTTGCTAAATGACACTTAAAAAGCAATATTGGGGTAGTGAACCGTAACTGAAAGGTGCTCTCTGCACCGATTCCCCAAAAGCTCCAGGCTTTGTTCCACATGAAGGACATATATTGATTTAGTATGTTTCAAGTCATTTTATAAAGTAGAAAGAAAAACATCTTATTCTTTTTGGAATATACAGTGTAAACAAAAAATTATTTAGCCATAATAAAGGTAAACGTAACTGCAAATCTGTTATTGATACTTTTTCTTAGTCTCTGTTTTCCTTAGAAGTGTTTGGACTGAATTATGAGTGCAAGATTCCTCACCTTGTGTTGTTTATTGGAAGGTGTGAGGCAACTTCCTGTTTTTTTTTGTTTGTTTGTTTTTTTTCTGTTTTGTTTCTCCTGACAGATTTGCACTGTTGTGTCTGGAGAAAATTCAACTTTCTCATACACTTGGGCTACAAACAGTGGTATTGTTACTTCTATTTTCTCCTCCACTCTGTAGAACATTGTGCTCTTTTCTTTTTCTCTTTTTTGTTTTGTTTTGATTTCCATGCCGACTTGACAAAAGCCCAGTTGGGGTATCCACAGGTTTTAAGCCCCTTTCTAATAGAGAGAAATGCTTCCAACAGAGAGAAAAAAGAATAACAGGCGCAGCAATCTTGTTATTCTGCATGTGGTCAGAGATACTGTAGTTCTTGGAGATTTTTTTTTTCTATTTGCATATAAAATCTGAATTGCACAACAGACTTGGTACCATTTTAAGCAAAAAAAAAACTACATCTAATCGCAAAACCAACAATAATGTTTATGGATCTAATTTTTACAAAGAGTGTGTGAACTCTTTTTGATAAAAATATGTAATAGCTGCTCTATAAGGGGTTTAGTATTAGAATAAATCTAAAGTTAAAGTCCCATCATCACACACTGGTGATATTCAACTCCATATTTGACCTATCCTAAATGGGACCCAATCCCTAGGGAGGGATTGGGTCCCATTTATTTAAAAATCTTTGGCATGACCCGGCCAGGATTTGAACCCTGACTTCCCAGTCCCAGGGCGGACACTGCACCATTAGGCCACCAAGCTGGAAACATAGTCTGTGATTTATCCATCTGTACCTATAAGAAGGATGAATAACATGTTTGAAGACTTTACTGAGTATGATCTCAATACAAAGGAAAGGGGGAATGAGGACAATGGTTTGTGTTCCACTGATCTGGCCATCTGCAAACTATGGCCTGTGGCTTTGACTCTCATGAGCCAGAGGTGGCTCAGGAGTTAAGAGTTTGCTCAGTAATCAATGGGATGCCGGTAGAAAGCCCAGGTTTAAATGCAGCAGTGGCATCGTTTATGCAGTCCAATGTAGTGAGGACTGTCCAGACCTTTACATAGGAGAAAATAAACAACATATACAAAAGTGCATTTTACAACTGTAATGGAAATTTTATGTTTATTAATTCTTGATCATTGATTCAATCAACTGAATGTAATATGTATTGCTCTATGCCTCTTTGCATGCTCACTTATTCAGACACACCCACACAAGCCACTCACACACACACTCTCTCTCACACATATGATCTCACTTTCATTCCGTTCTTATCTCTTTGTATAAATAAACTCTGTGACCAGATGTTCGAGGCATTTTGCCTCATTCATATTTCACAGTTATAACTGTTTGACTTGTCTGCTCATTGTCTCCTTCTCTCTTCACTGAAGGAAATGGGGTTATTGATAAACATACTGATAAAATCCATGACAACAACACCTACAGCTGACATCATGAAAAAGTTTACACTTTTTGCCAACTGTAAACTGGCTTTCAGCCAAAGACCAGTTACCAGCCACTTATCTGCCAGTCCCATCACACAGGGACACGCCTACGCTCCCAGGGTGAGTGTTTAATTAGCATACCTTATGTAATTGCAGGATGTCACCACAAGATGTCGGTTTACTACACTGTTTGGATTTTGGCACTGTTTGGTTTTTGACACTGTCACAGAAAGGCTCTCATTCAAGACAGCAGAAGTTATGAGATAAACACAAGGAAGATTTCTATTTTAAATAATAGATAATGTTAATATTTCAATACCAGAAGATGTTTCATGGACGTAAAAAAAAAGTCGGAGTACCCGGCCCGGAGGGTTACTGGGGTCCCACCTTCAAGCAAGGCCTGGGGTTGGGGCCCGTGAGCGAGCGCCTGGTGGCTGGGCTTTCGCCCATGGGGCCCGGCCGGGTCCAGCCCGAACCGGATACATGTGCTCATCCAACTGTGGACCCACCACCCGCAGGAGGAACATGAAGGGTCCGGTGCAGTGTGGATCGGGTGGCAGATCTAGGCAGGAGCCTTGGCGGTCCGATCCCCAGACAAGGAAACTGGTTATTGGGACATGGAACGTCACCTCGTTGGCGGGGAAGGAGCAGGAACTTGTGGCAGAGGTTGAGCGGTACCGGCTAGATATAGTTGGGCTCACCTCGGCACATAGCATTGGCTCTGGAACCCAAGTCCTTGAGAGCGGTTAGACCCTCTCCTTTGCTGGAGTTGCTCCGGGTGAGAGGCGGAGGGCTGGGGTTGACTTTTTGTTAGCCCCAAGACTCTCTGCCAGTGTGTTGGGGTTTAACTCGCGGAACGAGAGGGTAGCTTCCCTGCGCCTTCGGGTCGGGGAAAGGGCCCTAACTGTTGTTTGTGCTTATGCGCCAAATATCAGTTCAGATTACCCACCCTTTTTGGAGTCCCTGGGATGAGTGCTAGATAGTGCTCCATCAGGGGACACCATTGTCCTGCTGGGGGACTTCAATGCTCATGTGGGCAATGACAGCATGACCTGGAGGGGTGTGACTGGGAGAAACAGCCCGCCTGATCTGAACTCGAGTGGTGTTTCGTTATTGGACTTCTGTGCAAGCCGCAGTTTGGCCATAACGAACACCATGTTCGAACATAAGGATGCTCGTCGGTACACTTGGTACCAGGGCAGCCTAGGTCACAGGTCGATGATATACTTTGTAGTCATGTCATCTGACCTGTGGCCGTATGTTTGGACACCTGAGTGAAGAGAGGAGCAGAGCTGTCAGCTGATCACCACCTGGTGGTGAGTTGGATCAGATGGCAGGGGAAGATGCCGCGTAGACCTGGCAGACCCAAACGCATAGTGAGGGTCTGCTGGGAACGCTTGGCAGAAGAACCTGTCAAGACAGTCTTCAACTCCCACCTCCGGCAGAGCTTTGACCGCGTCCCAAGAGCAGTGGGGGACATCGAATCCGAGTGGGCCTTGTTCCTCTCTGCAATTGTTGAGGTGGCTGTTGCTAGCTGTGGTCGTAAGGTGGCCAGTGCCAGTTGCGGTGGCAACCCCCCGTACCCGCTGATGGACACCAGAGGTTGGGGAGCCGTCAGGCTGAAGAAGGAGGCCTACAGGGCGTGGCTGGTCTGTGGGTCTTCGGAGGCAGCAGACGGGTACCGGATAGCCAAGCGGGGTGCAGCAGTGGCAGTTGCCGAGGCAAAATCTCGGCAGTGGGAGGAGTTTGGTGAGGCCATGGAGAAAGACTATCGATCGGCTCCAAAGAGGTTCTGGCAAACTGTCCGGCGCCTCAGGAGAAGGAGGCAGCAACTCGCTCACACTCTTGACAGTGGGGATGGGGAGCTGCTAATGTCAACTGGGGCTAAAAGTAAGGTGGTCTAAGGAATACTTTGAGGAGCTCCTCAATCCCACCTGTGCACATTCCGAGGAGGAACCAGAGCCAGGAGACCTGGGGATGGACTGTCCAATCTCTGGGGCAGAAGTTGCTGTGGTAGTCAAACAACTACACAGCGGTGGAGGTCCGCGGGTGGATGAGATTTGTCCTGGGTATCTCAAGGCTATGGATGTGGTAGGGCTGTCGTGACTGACACGTCTCTGCAACATTGCATGGTCATCGGGGGCAGTTCCTTTAGAGTGGCAGACCGGGATGGTGGTCCCCATAGTGACCGGAGGGTGTGTTCGAACTATAGGGGGATCACACTACTCAGCCTCTCTGGAAAGGTCTACTCCAAGGTACTGGAGTGAAGGGTCAGATCGATAGTTGAATCTCAGATTGAGGAGGAGCAATGTGGTTTTCGTCCTGGCCGTGGAATTGTGGACCAGCTCTATACCCTTGCAAGGGTGATGGAGGGGGCATGGGAGTTTGTCCAACCAATCCACATGTGTTTTATGGATTTGGAGAAGGCTTATGACCGTGTCCCCAGGGCCACCCTGTGGGGGATGCTCCAGGAGAATGGGGTGGGTGGCCTTTTGTTAAGGGTCATTCAGTCCCTTTACCAGAAGAGTGTGAGTTTGGTCCGCATAGCCAGTAGTAAGTCGGACCTGTTCCCAGTGAGGGTTGGACTCTGCCAGGGCTGCCCTTTGTCACCGGTTCTGTTCATAACCTTTATGGACAGAATTTCTAGGCGCAGCCGTGGTGTGGAGTGTGTTGAGTTTGGTGGCAGGAGAATCTCGTCTCTGCTTTTTGCGGATGGTGTTGTTCTCCTAGCTTCATCCAGCTCTGAACTTCAGCTGTTGCTGGGTAGGTTCACGGCCGAGTGTGAAGCGGCTGGGATGAGGATCAGCACTTCCAAATCTGAGACCATGGTTCTCGACCGGGAAAGGGTGGCTTGCCAACTCCGGGTCGGGAGAGAGGTCCTACCTCAAGTGGAGGAGTTTAAGTATCTCGGGGTCTTGTTCACGAGTGAGGCTAGGAGGGATATGGAGATCAAGAGGCAGATTGGTTCGGCATCTGCAGTGATGCGGACGCTGAGCCGATCTGTCGTGGTGAAGAGGGAGCTGAGCCAGAAAGCCAGGCTCTCGATTTACCGGTCGATCTACGTCCCAATCCTCACCTATGGTCATGAGCTTTGGGTAATGACCGAAAGAACGAGATTGCGAATACAAGTAACCAAAATGAGTTTCCTCCGTAGGGTGGCCGGGCTCAGCCTTAGAGATAGGGTGAGGAGCTCGGTCATTCGGGAGGGACTCGGAGTAGAACCGCTGCTCCTCCAGATCGAAAGGAGTCAGTTGAGGTGGTTTGGGCATCTGGTCAGGGTGCCTCCGGGACACCTCCCTGGGGAGGTGTTTCAGGCATGTCCTGCCGGCAGGAGGCCCCCGGGTCGACCCAGGACACGTTGGAGAGATTACATCCCCAATCTGGTCGGGCAATGCCTTGGGGTCCTGCCAGAGGAACTGGTGGAGGTGGCTGGGGAGAGGACGGTCTGGAACTCCCTAGTTGGGATGCTGCCCCCACAACCCGGACCCGGATAAGCGGAGGAATCAGAATCAGAAGAAGTTTTTTATTGCCATATGTGTGCCAAGTCACAACATTAGGAAATTGCTGCGGTATTTGGTGCAGAAGGTAAGATAGACAAAAAATTAAGAGATAAGCAAATATAGGAAGTAATAAAACACTCATGATAAAATTATGAATATAAAAAGTGGCAAGAATTAGAGAAGCAGCTATTTACCTCTTGTAGGTACTAATCTGAGTGTTTGCTGAATGTTTCAAGTACAGCATCGGGTCATGTGACTGGGACCAATCAACTTGAGTGGGCTGCCCTAGGATTTTCATTCAAAAGTCCAACTGCAGAGGGGAAGAAACTGTTTTTGTGGCATGAGGTTCTGGCCCGATTGGATCTGAGCCTTCTGGCAGAAAGGCAAGAAGACGACGACGACTTCAATACCAAATATGGGTTATACTAGGAAAGAACCAACAATACTTAATAAGGCTTTGTTTGTACTTATTTAAATAATACACTTAAGATAATGGGAAAACATCCTACAGGTTTGTGTGAGCAATGTAAGGTAGAGGAAAACGTTAGGCATGCTATTTTTATTTGTTCTTTGTATGATGATCTACGGAAGCATATAACAGTATCTCGAAACAAATAAAAAGGTCTGTTTTTCTGAATTACTGAACTATTTTTTTCAACTGAATGCAATATGCTTCCGTAATGATCAGATATCTTGTTAAGAGAATATTTTCTTTAACAATCTCATGAATTATAAGTGCCGGTGGTACTGGTACCGGCCCAAAGCCCTGTATATGTATATGTATATATATGTGTATATATACACATATTTGCTACTGTAGGCTCCTCTGCTTGACTATGGAGTCAGTAACAACAACCAACTGCCCTTCTTCAGGGTATATGCAGGAGCCTTGAAGTTAAATTTAGTACCTTTTCAAGACTTTTTCAAGAGCTTCTCAATATTTTTTAATATCTCACTGCCATGTCAAGGTGTAACCATTTACAGTGATCAGTGATACTTTTAAATAAGTAAGTAAAGTAAGTACTTTTAACATTTCGGTGTGTTCATAATACGCACCAGGAACACCAGAGCATACACTGTGGTTTTGAACTTTCACCTCGCCCGCCCTGGTGCTCTGAAAGGAAAATTACTAATGTACCCACAATAACCTGTTCGTTTTTTAAAATAAAATGACTGAATGCATACACTTTTACGATATTTTGGGGATTCAAACTGTTGGACGGCTAATTCAGAAAAAAAAAAATTCAAACGCTAAGACTTTATAAAGCCGTGATAAGACTTTTTAATACTTTTTAAATGTGTCAAATGTGACAAACGTTAAATAGGGGAGGGGGGCATACATATCACCTTTCCAGTACCTATAATGCTAGCCTAGTGAACTAGACCAAATTCTTAAATAAAACATTTATTTAGTCTGGCTTGCCAGGCTACCATAATTCAGCTTTTAATCTCATTCCTAAGCAGTTTCAGTCTAGGCCACACATTCCTGCATCTAATCAACACAATGACTCCCTCTCAATAGAGGCTAACGACTCATCAGAGGGTAGAGAGGAGCTTCTAGGAGCAGGGTCCATCCAAGCACAGCTGTGCCCACTGCAAGAACAACAGGCTGCAATGTGACTTTGGGAGGGTTCCAGAATTTGTTGCAGATCCAAGAGACCAAAATACAATATCAAGAGTCTATGCTGGCAGCACAGGCATCTGCGCTGGAGGGAATGACCAAGAGGGTTTCTGATCTGGAGCAGGCACTTGCGTCAAAAGCTTGTTGTACCAAAAAGAGACTGTTTGAAGACGCATCTACTGAGGACCCTGTTTCACAGTCCCTTATGGCCAACAACATCTCATTCCAGAGTTTGCAAGCAACAAATTTTAAACTGACGCTTACTTCAACTCCCATCCAAGCTTCTCCATACCAGATAAAGACTCCCACTCAAGCCTCTCCCTCCCGTAGACCTGCAAAGGAATCTACACACCAAGACCACCCAGTACCAACCCCAACTCTGACATTACTTTGAGGACTTTGCCGTTGGACAGAGAGGAGACTTTTTACTTACACTCATTTGTCCGTGGACAACATCACCCAGACGTGTATGCTGTCTTCATGAGTATTGTGCCATTCCAGACATATAACAGCTGGGTAAAGAAATGCAACTGGGCAGGCACAAATGGGAAAATGGCCCTTCCTGAGAATGTGAAAGAGCGGGTACGTCCCTTAGTTTCCCAGTGCTTCCCTAACCTGAGTGTGGACCAGTGGCACAAGGTACGCTCTCGCATAAATGAGCAGCTGAGATGTCCACGTAAAGTTGATCCTGAAACACCTCATCATGGTTTTTTGCAACATGGAATGTGATTAGTGTTTAAATGATTAGGCTTTTTTACTTTTTCCTCAAATAAAGTATTGGAAAAAACATGTGGTTGTCTGTCATTGAATTGTCTATTACTGTACTGGAGCCAGATGTCAGCCATGTGTGCCTTCTATCTATCTATCTATCTATCTATCTATCTATCTATCTATCTATCTATCTATCTATCTATCTATCTATCTATCTATCTATCTATCATCTATCTATCTATCTATCTATCTATCTATCTATCTATCTATCATCTATCATCTATCTATCATCTATCTATCTATCTATCATCTATCTATCTATCTATCTATCTATCTATCTATCTATCTATCATCTATCTATCATCTATCTATCTATCTATCTATCTATCTATCATCTATCTATCTATCTATCTATCTATCTATCTATCTATCTATCTATCTATCTATCTATCTATCTATCTATCTATCTATCTATCTATCTATCTATCTATCTATCTATCTATCTATCTATCGACAGCTTCAGCTTATTAGCATGACACTCCCAAATTCCAGTTAGAATCGACAAAGCTCCTCAAATGAGAAGCGAATCATCTTCAAGAAACCAAAGAAGTCCAGTTGCCTTCATATGAACCCTTTTGGGTTACCATGACCTGTATGACTGAGACCTTTCACCTGCACAGCTCTCAAGTTTAGTGTAAAGTTTAGAGTGAGATCATGGACTTAAGTTAGGAATTTCCTACAGACAGAAAAAATATCTCAACCAACACAGAAGTATTTATCACACTGGATAATTTTCTGTGGTTGCATAATGTTCAATGTACTTCCTGGATGAGTGACAAAATACAAATAAAAAAAGGACAACTTGAATGTCTTCTCCCTTTTTTCTTCTTTTTTTAAATACATTGTATTACCACCTCGTGTCAGAACAGGACTCAGTATTGGAGAATGATAACAATTAAACAACTTAGACTCGGATTACGGGCAAAGGAAAGCCGTCTTAACATCCCTAAGAAAAAACATTAAAAACTAAAACAATTATTAATGAAATAACATAACCTCCAGTTAATGACACAAAATAAGTTATTTAGCCTAGTTTATACTGTATTATGTAGTTTGAACCCAAGAGTTTCTAATTATCTGAATTTTGAGAAATATGTTGGATCGTGAATCTGTTTAAAAATCTTGCTTTATTTGTGCCCTTTGAAAGGTCTTTGCATGTCCCTGATTTAGATCTGTTTGATATCATTTGGATTTACCTGTTAGTGTATACCATGTTGAGATTATTGGAGCAAAGACTAATCATATAAGTAGTGATGCTGCTATATGCTATTAAAGATCAGATCATCTATTAGTGTGATGATTTATATACTAAACATGAGATGAGTGCGACTAGTCCTTCTTCCATTTTTTTATTATAATTGATGCATGTGAACTCCAAACCCAAGGATACCTGCAAGTTTCTCCATATTCTACCCTAGTCCCATTATGCTACTATACCACACCAAAATCCAAAATAGCGACAGTATGAAAACTTTAAATACACAAACTACTGTGGTTCCATTGCACTAGTGACTGCATGAAGATCGTTTTTAAAATGCTAAAATATTCCTAAAAACATCTGCCTCATTCCAATATTTCATACCAATAGCATCCCATGTGGTCCCATGAAACAAATTAACCGGCATATCAGGTTGTTCTGTTTAACCTCCTGGGATTAATCTGACCTGAAAAGGTCAGAAACTGCAAGTTCATTTAGTCTTGATGGCAAAGGTTAGCTATGGCATAGCATCTAAAAAAAAAACAGTTTATTGAGAACACAGAAGAGTGCTCACTCTGGAGCACCATGAGAGCTGTAAAAGCTCCATATATAAAAGCACCTGAAATACACCAAGTCAGGGGATTTCTTTCCTTTTCTCTCTTCAGAGCGAACTTTGTGACAAGCATCTTGGCTCGCCTCAGTGATAACAATAGTGTGCCAAGTGCACTACAGCATCTTGAATCTCAGACACACGGATGCAAACTGTAGACATGGAGAAGTGAAAGAAAAGAAAATGTGACACACTACAAAAAGAAGGGCAGCATGCCCACTCCTACCAATGTGCAGAACGGAGCTGCAAACAACAAGAATGTTCAGTTTGTACATTAAAAAAACAGGCTAAAATGAAATAAACTTTATGTAGGTTATGGAAATTCATGTACAACATGTTTTGTTTTAGGACAGTCATGCAAACACCTCATCAGTACAAGCAGTTACATAGGGTGGGCTTTGCATTGAAGAGCATCATCATGTTTGGCTTTTACGCCTTCTTGTTATTTACCAGCGCTCAAGGATAATGCACAGATGAGCAGAAGTTAAAAAAAGGGGACAAAATCCAATTAATCAAGAGTTTAGAGGAAAAGAGTTTCAATTTAATCTCCCACAGGAGGATACTTCATGTCCCTCATTGAAGCATGTCAGAGTTCAGGGGTTTAAGGGATTGTGGAGCAGGCTTACCGCATCTGGACAGAGACAGTTATTGAGTACACTTGTCCTTGGGGGTCGGACAAGGGCTTACGTGCAAATCATGAAAGTGACAAGTGTAGTTATACTAGATTCTGTCCAATGGTGTCTGGTTTTGGAAAGGAAATTAAGGGAAACAAAGTAAAAAGAGAATCTGTGAGTCACACCATTTACCTAGCTTATTTTTTTTTTTAGAAAAGAGGAAATGAAAAAATGAAACATCCTAAAATTTGACTCCCTTTTAAAAGAGTAGGCATATGGAATCGTTTTATTTTTTTGGTTGGACTAAATGATTTATCTGTATGTTTATGACTTGAAAATGCTGTCACTTAAGGGGAATTGGGATGTCAGTTTGTAGTAGTGGGTCATATATTTATCCCCAGCTGCTGCAAGATGAAATGCAAGCCATAATATTTTTGCAGCAAATGCGTTAAAGGCAGTTTAGCTTGCTTCTAGCACCCCCTAGTGTCCATTAATAACTCTCTGTGGTCAGGGCAAAAGTGAAACTAATATCCTCGCTGCCAAAGTGAAACTAATATCCTCGCTGCCACCTTAATGTAGCTGAAATGTCTCCCAGCCTTCATTAGTGTCAACATGGGCGGTTCATCACTAAACAAACAAATCGTCTGTGTTCCTGATTTAAAGCATGCAAGAAAACCGCTGGAGGTAGACTGCAATGCCAGATATGAGCTGAATTTTTTGTATTTTTGGACTTTTTTAAGTCTCGCCACAGGTGGTGGACCGGCACTCTGAAGTTGCAAATGTGGTTATCTGGCCACAGGGGGTGATGGGGGTCTGAGTGGCCTTTTGTTAACCCTGTAACGGGTCATTTTAGCACATACTGGCTCAAGAATTTTTTTTTACAAATAGGAAAAAGTTGCAAAGTATCCCTTTAAAGAGCAAGTAACGTCTAAATTAACTTTTTTTTTGCTGATGAACTGTATAAATGAGTGTCTAATAGTGTTTTAAATGTGTGTATTCATTATTTTAGCATTTTGGTGTATTTTCTTTAAAAATTAAAAATTCTGCCTAAATACCACAGTATAGCTCCACCTTCAGCTTAAAACATAGAATTTGACTCATTTTGAATAAATTTTAGCCAATGGCTAAAGAGTAAGATACTACATAAACCAGTAGAGTACTACGTAGCAGCTCTCTGTCAAAGTTATAAAAGGATCGAGCGTCTCGGCCACGCCTTGTGGCGAGTTGGATTTGCAAGCGAGTGTAGGAGGCTAGACGTAGTTCAGCATTAGCATATAGCATTAGCATATCCTAGTCTTTAGCATAGCTTTTAGTGTTATACATACTTATTTAGTGTTAGCTTGGCTGTTGGATATTGTAGTTTAGTTAGTGTTTGGCTGTTAGTGTAATTAGGAAAGTAGTTCGGGTTTAGTGCTCCATATCGTGCTAGCATGGTGAGATGGGGTAGTGTAGTATGGTTGCGGTAGCTCTGTGGGGTTGCACTCCTTTCCGCTGGACTCCCACCTGGTGCTGTAGTTTGCAACCAGCATTTTACCCGCGATTCTGCACGTCTCCGTTTGAAGAAGGAGGCTGCCCACCGTGGCTCTTCCGCGATTTAGATGCAGCCCACCGACTCTGCTCCCCCACCACGGCAGGCTCCAGTCTGAGGTGAGTACGCTAAATAAAGTTTTAACATCTTCTAAAGACAATTCCCTACCTAAATGCAAAGTCCGAGAGACATGGTTCACTTCATTTAGCTAGTCAGTCGGTAATTCTGCAACAGTGTCTCTAACTAGTTAGCCGTCGTCTTCGTCACTGCCGCGGCTCCGCCCTCTCGGTCCTCCAGGCAACGCCTACTAATGTTGCAGTTTTTAAAATTGATATGTGGGTGGAGTAAGACTCTGAGGGGGGAGTGACAACTTCTTTAAGAAAAGCAATAAACCACTGGATGGATTGAAAAGAAAAAGCAAACATGGATGTACATCTGCAACTAAAACTTTAGATGTAACTCAAATGGCTAGAACTCTGTCAACTTTACAGATACTGGACAAAAAGTTGGTGCTGCTGAAGCTGAGAGACTGCGAGGTAGATAAAAAATAAAATATATTATTAGAAATTATCACAAAACTTAAATATTAGGTGAACAGAAACGTCAAGTTACAGTGAAGTCACTTTCAGACAACTGCATTGGTACTGGTTCCTGGTATTGGTTAATTTTTATCGACATCGGTATCCGTGCATCTCTACTTGAAATGGTGCTCTCACTTTGTTTTCATGTGAGTTCCAGACAAACAGCATGTTCTTTTCTAGTCACCTGCAGGTACAGGCTATATAAATGACTTCTATCTGCATGACAACATAACAGCATAGAGACCTTGATAAATTACATCTCATTTTTATCTTTTTTTTTTCTTTTTTCAAACTGCCTCACGGAGCTGAAAAAGTTGCCAGTGGCATCACTTGGTTTATTAAAAGAAAAATGAGCCCTCTGAAGTTAATTCATTGTGCTGGGTCAGACAAATATCATTTGACAAACTAAAGAGGTCAGGCCCTCTCAGTCGCTTTTTTCAACTGTTTAATTTGAAATAGCTGCTTCTCTTTTCATCAGTTCTTTTTAAATTCCTCATCTTCACAATCAGAGCATTTCTCAGCACTCTGGTGTGTCTCCTAATTGCCTTTCATCTAATTATTGATTTTTTTATATTTTTCTCCTGAAAATATGACCCAGAACTTTCATTTATGCAGCTTTAATGCAAGTTTTGTGATGCTCATGAACTAACAAAAACAAGAGCTAGCAAAAACATGACTTTAAAAGTAAAAGCTTGACACTTACAGGTGCAATATCTGAGAACGAAACAAGAATGACACATTTCACTGTAAAATCGAGTTGTTGGTATTTGAAAAAGTAGATTGATATTTTTAGAGCTGACTATTTGCCACTAGCATGGCTAGCTAAACATTAGTGTCTAGCATGCTTCACTCTATATTAGAGTAAAGTAAAAAAAAAATGCTGTGGCGTCTGAGAGGTACAAGAAATAACTTCTGGGCTGCTCCTGTTTACTGGCTTCGGTTTTATTAACGAACTCTGGAGCTTTTACATGCCAGTGTCGAATGACAAATGCCGCTGCTGCAGCATTAGCTCAGTGCAGACTCTGCAACCTAACCGGCTCACAGATTGTAAACTGTTAGGATCAAGGATTCGTTATTGTCATTCACATCACATGTTCACATGGGGTGGAACAATATTACATGCACACGGTCCCGGAACGAAGAGAGAGAAACATACAAACAGGACAACATAGAATAAATAGAATGCAGCATCCCGAGTACCAGTATGGAGTATGGATGTAAAGATATAAATACTTTAGCAACGAAAAGGCATGGTGACTAGTATTGATACAAAGACGGTGTCAGTAGATAGATATCTTCAGCTGTCTGTAGCTGTCAATGATGGTTACAGTGTTACAATAACAGTTCTTGTCCCAAGTGTCACAGCTTCTGGTTAGAAGATGTTTCTGGTGGTTTTGCATATAATGCTTCTCAGCCTCCTGCCTGAGTAGAGCAGGACAAAGAGTGAGTGTGCTAAGTGAGTGGCCTCAGCCTCCTCAGGAAGTAGAGCCTCTGGTGAGGTATCCTGATCAGGCTAGAAGTGTTGTTTTTCCAGGTAAGCTTCCTGTTCAGGAACATACCCGGGTACTTGTAGCTGCTGGGTACAATTTCCTGCACCAGTCTTTTTAAAGCCCCATTCCCACCTGTACCGGGTCGGCCCGGGCCGGGTAGCGTAGGTTGTTTACATATCTGGGTGGCCTGGAATTTTCCCGGGCCAACCAAGGCTCATTCTCGGCCCTCTTCCCGAGGGGTACTGCTTCAGGCCGACCAGGGCCAACACACCCACTGCTGACAAGAAATTCACACCTTCCATTAGAGCAAGCCTCTGATTGGTGGGTAGAGTCAGCCCATTCACACCTTCCATTAGAGCAAGCCTCTGATTGGTGGGTAGAATCAGCCCACATGGGCTTAAGACAAGGATGTGTGGAAACAACCGGGCCAGACTGGGGCCGACTGGGGCTACCCGGCCCGGGCCGACCCGGTACAGATGGGAATGGGGCTTAAGTGTTCCACCTTCTTCCTGTAGCCAGTCTCGTCATTGTTTGTGATGCCTCCAACCACAGCTGTGTTGTCTGCAAACTTCACAATATAGCAGTCTGGATGTTTAGGTGAGGAGTCATGTGATAGCAGCATGAACAGGAGGGGCCTTAGCACACAGCCCTGAGGGGAGCCAGTGCTGAGGACTATGGATGATGAGGAGACATAGTGGATTCTCACAGACTGTGGTCTGTTGGACGAGAAGTCCAGAACCCAGTTACAGAGAGAAGAGCTAAGTCCAATGGTTTGTCAACAAGTGTCTGCAGGATCATGGTAACTATGTCCTTCTTTAGTTTTTTTGAAAGGAGAAAAACTGACAACCCTCCAACTGACTGAGAAGGAAATCTGTTTGGATGTTAGATTGTTTAATGGTTATTTCACAGCATTCTTACAAGTTATATAAAAAAAGGTGAATGAATAGGTGAAGAAACTGCCAGATCAAGGAAATGCTTATTCTTCATGTTGTTAAGAACAAACGTTAAACATTTACAGCTAAGAAGACGGGGGAAAAAACAAAATTACTCACCCATACACATAAAAACCTTTTTTTAAAGGAACGCTAATTTATTCTGAGTAATTACAATCTAAAGACGAGGGAAGTTTCTTTCTTTCTTGATGAAATGACACTTCTATGATCAGAAATAAAAAGGGCTTTGTTGCATGGCATCCATTTGATAGCGCCTTCTAGAGTTCTGAACCCCTCAAGGCACTTTACAACACAATCAGTCATTCATTCATTTACACACACATTCACATGTTGGTGGTAATGAGCTTCAGTATAGCCACAGCTGCACTGACAGAAGCAAGGCTGCTGAACTCTGATGCCACTGCATCCCCTGATCACAGGCAAAGAGGATAAAATGTCTTGCCCAAGGACACATTGACAGCAATAGACTGAGCTGGGCTCGAACCTACAACCACTGACGCCATTAGGTCCATTTTAGCGGGGCTCACACAAACGGAGCAAGCTAAGAACAAAGAAACCCCTGCTTTCACTTTGTCAGGGCCTGGCAAAGCGCTGCAAAGACCCCCACCCCCACCAACCACCACCACCACCACAGAGCGCGCTACTGCACCACCGCACCGCACCTTTGGTCCCAGAGGCAAAATGTAGTAAGACGGGCCAGGATAGGTGAAGCAGAAAAGGAGAGATGGAAAAATAAGAAACCTCTGGCCACAGGTGCTTGTGGAGTCTGGCTTGTATGTGATTTGGTTGGGGGAACCAGTTTGGTGCAGTTTGTGGGCCGGTTGAATTTTCACACAGCCTGCTATGCTGGGTGCGCAGGGTGGGTTGCGGAGGTAGACACAGCGGCTATCAGGAACTGATCATGATGATCAGATTATCAGACTCATATCCTTTTTAGGGACAGAGAGCAGGGCTTTGGGCCGGTACCAGTACCACCGGCACTTCTAATTGTAACCTTTCAGCATACTAGCACTTTTTGCTAGGGTACAGTGCATACTGGTAAATTTTCCAGGTATTCTTTAGTCTAAATCTCAGAGATTTCTGAAAAAAAATCTGTTTGTCCTCAAACACCAGTCATCCACAGTCCATGATGGGCCGTGATTTGCGCAAAAGGCGCATCACTACTGCGAGGCGCACCGCGCGTCACCACCAGCTCAGGCAGAGGAGAGAGAAAAAAAAGCCTCTGTAGCTAAGCCCCCTCATCTCTCAATCCTAGTGACATCCCTGCCTAAAACCCTTCAATTTAGGTACTTCAATGTGCACTTGGCAGTTTTGCTTGCTGTTAACTCCCCCTGGTGTTCGTTTAGTAGACCAAAAAAATCAAACATCTCCTCGCTATACGTTTGTTTTTTAACACCTTAATCTAACAGCTAAAACGTCTCCCCAGCCTTCATTCGTTTCTACAGGAGTCGCTCATCACTAAATCAGACAAATCAGCTGTGTTCACAGTTTTATAACATTCAGGAAACATGCTGGAAGCAGACTGCAGTGCCAGGCATGTCAGTATGTCAGGTGAGTCCAATAGAACGGACCGGCACTCTGAAGTTGCAAATGCAGTATTCCGGCCATAGAGGGCGATGGGGGTCTGAGTGACATTGCATTAACCCTGTAAAGGGTCATTTTAGCACATACTGACTCAAGAAATTGAATTAAAAATATAAAAAAGTTTCATGGTATGGCTTTAACTCCCCACCCACCATCACCCAAATACAAATATCTGCACCATACAAGTCTCCTAAATCACTCTTCAAAGTTATAAACGTAGGTGTTGCATGCATGTGTCTCATGGGGAGAAGAGTGTTTTCATTTAAAAAGTGCTTTTTAGTTGCATTATTTAAAAGCAGCTCTCAAACGGGGTTGCACTTGTACGTTTCAGCATGGTGAGCAATTTTAAAATACGTCAATAGGCTTGACCTTACTGTGAATTATCATTAAAGTGCTATTATGACTTAAGTCTACAAACATTACTGTGTGTCTTTGTACAGCGGGAGCACTGGAGAAAGCACAATAACCACAGAATCATGATTGAACGGGTTTCTTTGGATCAATAATCTTGTACTGTGCAGGATCAAGGAGAACAGATTCTTAAATCTGCTCCATTTTTCTTCAGCACCTGCACCGAATCCCCTCATTGTGAAGACAGGGTCTCACCGTTAAACGATGGACACAATGAACAGTCACGATTAAGCTCTGCTTCCAGAGAGTCAAGGCAACCGTGGTAAAACAAGTTCTCATTAGTCACCTGTTCACTGTTTTTGCTTTCACGCCCGGAGCTTCTCTGTCTGCACATGCTTTGAATATATTCACCACACACACACGTTTCTATATTTCATGTGCTTGGGCCCAGCCTTAGTTGGTTTCTATGACAAGTTGGGGATTGTTGGAATAGATTTTTTGAAAGCAGCGTGGGAGGTTTACATATTATCAAACTGCCTTCGTGGCCTGCAGTTCATCTGCTTGCTTGTTTATCTGTTTATCCCTTGCCATTACTGTAATTAGGTCTTTGTACTAGAAGCCACAGCAGTTGTAACAAGAGATCGGAACAGCATGTGAAGACAGAATGATGGTAAACAGGACAAAAGCGAAATGGACTGTGTACAGCACAATCTCTGAAGAGAAATAAGTCAGGGCCCTGGCAGCCGTGAATACTGTAATTGCTCCCTTCAAAGAGCCCCTGCTTCACCAGGACACAATGGAATGACCTTTTGGTGATTGCAAACCTCTATTAATGGTGAACCACGGCGGCCAATGCCACAGTCTTCCCCCTTTATGTCCTATGCTGCTGTCATTCTAATTATGTTATTCAAGTGTTGTCAGTGAATCATCATTTTCTCATTTATTTTTCAGGGAGAGCAATCAGTGTTATTGCGGCAAAAACCTGTTGTTTATGTCGTGTCCTTGAGACATTTCAGTGCAAACTCCCTGGCCATCTATTTGTGTACTCACCATCTGGATGATTTCTTTTACAGAGTGACAGTTTTGGCAGGATTTTTTGATTTACTCATTTGCTTCGGATGTCCTCCTGTGTTTTAATGATCATTAGGAAATGCAGGAAATGTGAGTTTGTGTGAAAGGTTTATGAGCTATAAATACTAAATTAATGAGGAGGTGATTTAGCTTAAAATTGTATCAAACTGTCGATCTTGAATCTAGACTTAGACTCTTCTACATGGTTGTGGGGTTCTTTGGGGCTTGGGTTTCCTTTCTGGTGAATTTCTCATGATTTTATTTATTTTTTTTTTTGTTTATTCTTTGTGCCGCACTCCATTGTTTTCCTCAGCTCTTAGGCCATGTACACATGTATCCTCCCCTGCCCATCTAGGGGGAAAAAACTCTTTTTCAGCTACAATTAAAATAGAATTCCAGTGTATCGTGAAGCACGTACTGTATGCAGGCATGCCAAGCCTGTAGGCGGCAGTCATTCATCAAATCTGTGGCATCTTTCTCTAGGTGGTGGGCAACAATCGTCCTTAATGCCGTGAACTTCTAATGCAGCTTTTTGAGCTTGTAAAAACAAGTAAGCAAATGGTGACAATGGAGAATTTGCAAATCTCCACTCTGGTCATAGTTTTTGAAAGATTCATTTTTAATGCAGTGTTTCTTCACTTTCATGTGGATGATGGGCCAAAATGAAGACAAAGATCTATGTCTGTAGGAGCTAGGAGTTATATTGACCCAAGGTGTGCATACAAAGAGATGGTGGTGCTTATGTGTGTGTGTTCTATGTATGTGACCTATGAACTGGAATGGACCCATATTCCTGCTCTCTGAAAGTTTGGACAAGCTCTAACATTGTAAATAACCCTGAATTATACTAAACATGTGTGGCAATAATGAATAAGTATGAGACTAATAATCTTTCAAATAGTGTTCTAGAAAACAACAGAGACATGTTCATGAAACAAACATTTTAACTAGTAAAGAAAGTGTCACGCGTTTGCTTTCACTGCTCATTTTCACAGCCAGTTGAAGCATTTGGATCCCAGTATGCTGAGGCTACAGAAGTATCAAATTTGCCAATATACCATGGACTATAAAGAACACCATACACCACCTGGAGAAGCTGTTATCTCTATGTCTTGGTTCAGTTTAGCTGTGGAGAGGAGAAAATAATGCTTGCTGAAAAGTTGTAAACTAACACATCAGGCCATGCAATTTTAGAAAGAGACTTTAATTCTAACCTCCAATTAAAGTTTTTTTTTTCTGCACATCTACGCTGTAAAGGCATTAAGCTGTTCCTAATACATCTGTTTGGTTGCTGAGAAAATGCTGGCTGATGTTGCCAAAATTCTCAGGATAGAGAGGGTACTTTGTTCACAGGTTTCACTGTTTCAGAATTCATTCATTAAAGATTTAATTTTCCACACACCAGGCCACTGCCAAGACACTGATTATGGGTGTTTAGTGCTAAAACATCTTAAATTCACTGTGCTTCCAAGACGTGTGAACCCAGACTTCATAAGTAGATGAATGGATTCATTGATTTACTTTTCTCAGGAACTCTTGTTATGACTAATCTTGAGAAATTATTAAAGTGACTCCAATTAACCAACAAAGGAGCTTCATAGAAACAGTCAAAGACAGTTTTTTTAGGTTACAAAAATGTTGGTTAATTTGTCAGTGAGAACCTGTTAACCCAACACAATCCTGACTGATGTGCAAATGACATTAATTTACTGTCAATCCTTCAGATGTGTAATTTGAGTTGGAGTTATTAGATTCTAATTTGTGAGTTTGTAACTTTGAGTTATAATGGGAACTGTAACGTTTTCTGTCCTTTTGTTTTCTTAGTCTTCTACCTGATTAGTGTTAGAGGTTGTACAGTGAAACAGGATTTCCAGCTTAGCTGTTGATATTGAGACAAAAACAAAGGGTTTTTTTTTTATATCACAAAGGTCTTCTTTGAGTTCCACTAGATCACCATGATTGGAGACTGAACGTAAAACTGGAGTGACTGTAGCTTGACCTGTTTTGTTTATGCCTTTCGTATTGGTTTATGGTGCATTATCAAACTGATTTAATTACTAAATCAATGCCATGTTCTCTAATCACAGTAACAATTATCCATTTTAAACAGAATCTTGTACTAACATAATTCCTAGCGTATGAAATACAGGTTTTAAACTTGGTTGTTCATCCCATTCCTTGCTTTCATCACTAAACCAGACAAGACAGCAGGAAAAAATGGTGAAATGGAAAAAAGTATTGAACCATAGATTTTATTCTTTTATTTTCCCAGATTTACTGAAAATTGGCAAAACCTGTTAGCAAAGTATAACATAAAAGGATAATGATAACTGCAAAAAGCATCATTAGAGTCAGAGGACTCCAAAGCGCTTTACATTACAATGAGTTATTCACCCATTCACTCACATGTTTACTCATTGATGGTGACGAGTGAGGTTGTAGCCAAAGCTGCCTTGGGGCAAACTGACAGAGGTGAGGTTGCAGAACACAGGCACCACCTATCCATCCAACCACAACCAGCAGACATGGAGGGTGAGAAGCCTTGCCTAAAGACACAACTGACATGACTGATGAAGCCAGGGTTTGAATCCCCAACCTACCGATTACCCACAAGACGAATTCCTAATCCCTGAGCCACCACCACCCCAAAGTGAAGTCATTATTACCTGTGTACAAAAGACACTAGTGTACACACTGCCCGGCCCCAAAAAAAGTTGCCACCAAAACAAAAAGTCACACCCTCTAATATTTTGTTGGACCACCTTTAGCTTTGATGATGGCACACATTCGCTGTGGCATTCGCGTGATAAGCTTCTGCAACGTCACCAGATTTATTTCCATCCAGTGTTGCATTAATGTTCCACCAAGATCTTACATTGATGATGGTGAAGTCCGACCGCTATTGGGGTTAAGGTCTGGACTCTGTGGTGGCCAATCCATGTGTGAAATTGATGTCTCATGCTCCCTGAACCACTCTTTCAATATTTGAGCCTGATGAATCCTGATATTGTCATCTTGGAATATGCCCGTGCCATCAAGGAAGATCGAAATACCTGGTCATTCAGTATATTCAGGTAATCAGCTGGCCTCATTCTTGGGGCACATCCTGTTGCTGAACCTGACCACCTGCTGCAACCCCAGATCATGACAGTACCCCCACAGGCTTGTACAGTAGGCACTAGGCATGATGGATGCATCACTTCATCTGCCTCTCTTCTTACCCTGATGCACCATCACTCTGGAACGGGGTCCATCTAGACTTATCAGACCAGTTTTATTAATGCGTTCGACAGTTCTTAGCCCAGTCTTAGTCATTTATGCTATGTCCTCAGATGTTTTCTCTGCTTGATGCATGCCAGTGAACTGACCCTTCTCACACAGACTAACATCTTTTCCACAACCACCAGATTATTCTTTCCACTTGCTTATTTAAGAAATGAGAAGCAGCTCTTTGCACCCATTGGGGTTAAATAACTTGTTGCCAGTAAAATGAGTAATTATCCAATAGGAGACTTGGGCCTATTTGCTTAGTTAAATCCAGGTGGTGACTTTGATTGGTCGGACAGTACATATCATTAATTTCATTTGTTCATTGAAGTGATGTGCATGTTAAGGGACAGGGTCAGACAGAAATAATTTCAGAATTTGAAATAAAAAGTCTCAGATGTTTTGTGTTTCATGTCTTCAGTGTTTACAGTCTGTTTACAAATGCTTCTCGACAGGTTTTTACTATCTTAGCACGCCTGTTTTGCCTCTCTGAACAGGGACTTTCGTGCTCTGCTTTGGTTTTACTGTTTTTGTCGTCCTCTGTTTGATTTAGCTTTTTGCTTGTGAAACATCTTTCTATGTTTACTACCTGATGGTGTCCTGCTTGCTAGTCTTGCCTTCATGACTTTCTTTCCAACCACAGAATGTGAACAAACGGCTGCATAAATACCAATGTACTTCTGATGCATTCACTACAACTACGGTATAAATGGTACCACTCTTTCAGTCACAGTCAAGTAAACTTCAATTTCCTTCAATCAGAGTCAAAGCGGTCTATCAGTTTGAGCCAGGAGAGGCCCATCACTTCAAAGCCACAAATACAAAGAACAAAAATGGTTGAAATAATTCTCTAAAGCAGTTTGCCGTCAAACCTCTGGAAAAATAGGTCCTGTGCCATAATATTTTAGCATAACGTCAATGAAACAATTTAAACGTGTATGTATACTGTCATGCACTGGTGTCACAAGAAAGATTCATTTAAAGAGGGAGCTATCCATCGTGTCAAACAAACTATCTAATTGATAGTGAAGTGAACTGGAAACCTCACATTAGCCATGTAAGGAGCAAGGTGTCCAGGAGTATAGCAATAATCAGTAGAGCAAGGCAAGTTTTAAATCAGAAGTCTCTACGTATGCTCTACTGTTCATTGGTCTTGCCATACTTCACATATTGTGCAGAAGTCTGGGGAAATAACTATGCAACATCAATGCAGCCACTTGTTATTTTACAAAAGAGAGTTTTAAGGATTATCCATGGAGCGGGCTTTACAGCTCATACCGATACATTTTTTTTGAGTCCAAAATATTAAAATTTAAAGATCTAGTGGATCTACAGACTGTTCAAATTTCATTTAGGGCAAAGTGTAGTGACTTACCTCTTAATGTTCAAAAAGTATTTTTTTGCATTATAAAAATGAAGGGCAATGAAGTGGAAATGTAAAGTTAAAGAGGATGTATGGGAGAAAGTTCTGTTGGAAAATTTTGTTCCTAATACTTTTGAAATGCTATTGCCGACTTATTACAATTTTGTATAAAGTAATATGTTTTTAGTTTTGTAAAATGTATGGATACAAATAATGTACTGCAATTTTATATTAGAATTTGAGAGGGGGGTGGGAAGTAATAAGTGTTAAACTTCAGCCCACTCCATTTCAAGCAGCAGTGACAATAAAAATGTCGTATGTTTTCCTTTTACAAAATGTTTTATGTTCGATATTTTCTGCATCGTTTTTCTTTTTGTGCGCTTGAAATAAAACCATTGAACTGAAACACAAAACAATGACGTTGCCATGTAAAGACTAACAGAATGTCACATGTGGCACAGGAGGAGGTTAGGACCCAAGAGGCAGAACACCAGAACGACTCGGGGCAGAAGAGGTTTAAGAAAATAAAGTCATTTTATTGAAGGAGACTGGGCAAAAATCCAAAGGCAAAAACGCTGAGAAAAAGGCAAAACAGAAGCTCACTCATGAGCAAGAACAGGAGAACACTTGAGACGGCCAAAACAACGCTGGCAATGGACCGACAAACACTGAGAGACACAGACAGGGTTATATACACAGGGCTGGGTGATGGAGACGAGGAGCAGGTGCGTGGGGAATTGGGCACAGGTGAAACTAATGAACTGAGGGAAGAAGCAGAATTAAGCAGGGGAGAAAACTATATCTAAATCCTAAACCAAAGCTACAAAATAACCTGAAGAACTGTAAAACAAAGACTAAAGATAAATAAACTAATGATAAGTGATGTGACTAAAGGGAAAACTGAAGAAGCTGGGGACCAGAAGGGGGGCACGAAGATTAGGGGACACATTAGGGGAACCAGGAGGGGGCTGGGGACCACGAGGACACAGCACATTAGATGACACACGAGGGAACCTGGATGGGGCTGGGGACCACAGGGACACAGAATTTGAGGGGGCACCTGGAGGGTGAACGGGGGGGCACAGCCACAGCGACACAGCGCATGACACAGACAGTTGTAAGAGGAAAACAATTAACTTTTTTTGGGGGGGGGTCTTCAGTTTTAAGATTGGTCATTAAAAGAAGAACAGCTTCAGTCATAATGGTGGTGTCATGATGTTTGGGCAAATTCTAGTTTGAGTGATTTACTGCAAGAGAATAAAGTGTATTTTACACTTCCTTTGTGTACTTTTAAAAACGTTATTTTCTTATTAACATCATAACTTTCTCTAACCATACGTGGGACCTGGAATCCCAACGTCCAGTAAAACCCTTTAAACTAGAGTTTACTCATCCCGACAACAATAAAATTATTTTTGCTTAAAAAATTCAAACCTTTGTATCAAAACAGAGATTATGTTGCTGAAATGTCTGTGTTTGTCCCATCTGCACTCGTTACACACCTTCCTTTTTGCAGCTGCTGCTTATGTGCACTCAGTGCTTCAGTGGATTTAATCCAAATAGCATGGCTCCCCCCCCTGCTGCCCGTCACCCCTCTATTTTCAGAATGTTACGTGAGCTGCATTGATGGAACATCCCTAGACACTGCCCTGGGTTTCTTTATTCAGGAGGTATAGGGCTTCTAAGTAGCCATCTATCAGAAAATCAGGGCTCCAAAACCAGTTCTAATTGTGCTGCTACTCTCAGCTGGCCACTGCTGCTTCAGACTGAGTGTGTATGACTGGCCCACTGAATTCCAATGCAATGTTTCTGTGAGTTGTGCTGCCCTTGTTTTTGACTCGTTTTTGACATGGAATCTCTACCTTTTTGTGTTTCCCCCTTCTGTCTCTGTTGTGAATCTTGCACGTGTGAAAGCAGGGCAGCTCACCAGTACCAGCCGCTCCGTTGGACATGCTTGTTTGTCATGGATCCCTCTCAGTGAGTGAAGAGAAGGACAGCAGACTGTGTTGCTCAGGGCAACGTGGCTCTCTTTGGTTATGGCAACTTCAGTCACAGGCTGCATTTGTCTGTCTGTCATAAGTAGTTTCAAGTGCTATTAGAGAGGTCTGTGGCCACATGGGCAGAATAATCAGATTACGTCATAAATGGTTTTAAAGTCACTATTATAAATGTTCACGGAGTAGCATTTGGTTGTAACAACAAAACTTGACCTTGAACCATTGCAAGATCACAAAGTTGAATGAAAAAATAAGGATTGTTCACCAAATCCATAAATAATTATTCATAATTTGCCCAAAGCACTTATATTATGGTATTTTTATGCATGGTCCTTGAACTGCAACCTTAGGAGGAGTGTGGGTGCAATGTTTTCAGAGTATTCTCCCCTGGTGTAGTCTGCCATGGAATATTAGTCTTGGGTGAAGGGTGAGATAAAGAGCAGTTCAAAACAATGTTCATGAGCATAAAAAGAGAGTACCAGAGTACCAGGTCTAGAGGGTCTTACTGGGGTCCTGCCCTGAAGCCAAGCCTTAGGTTGGGGTCCATGTACCAATGCCTGGTGGTCAGGAATTTGCCTCTGGGGTTCAGGCAGGCCCAGCCTGGACCCATTATATTGGCTTGTCCACCTGCACATCCAACACCTGCAGGAGGAACATGAATGGTCTGGTGCATTGTGGATTGGTTGGCAGATCAAGTTAGGGACCTTGGCAGTTGTTCCCCTAAATTAAACTGGCATTTGGGGCACGGAACATCACCTGTTTGGGGCCATCACTTGTTTGGCCCAAGACGCTAGTGGAGCCATCATGCTGAAGTAGGCCTACAGGCCATGGTTGATCTGTGGGTTTCCTGAAGCACTCGGCAGGTACTGGCTAAGCAGTTTGCAGCAGCAGCAGTGGCTAAAGCAAGGTATGGTTCTCAAGGTAATTAACAAATTGACATTTGCTTTCATCTTAAAATAAAACAAATCTATAAACTTTTGCAAAGGCTTGTTCAAATGTTATTTAAAACCTTTTTTGTTATGCTTTAATCGTTTTTTTATTTTTTTAAATAGTTGTTTGTTGAAGAATTTGTGCTGTTTTAGGACAACAATTCACTTTGGTTGTAGCCTTGATCTATCCAGGAGACTATCTACAGTGGTTCCAACAGAAATATGGCTTAAAGGGGCATGAAGTAAGAAGGGCATCCTGTGGTCAAATTTGGGTACTGCAGTCCATGTTTCACAACAAACAAGTGACTCCTCCGCTCCCGTTTTGAGAGTTTCATGGCTGTTGCCAATTCCAGACCAGCTCCACAAGATTCTAGATGGCAAGTGAAGATAAGTCATACAGAGTAAATTGATAAGTAGACAAATACATTTCACTGTACTACTGAGTTGTTGGTAATTGAAAAAGCAGCTTAAGATATTTTCAGAGCTGACTGTTTCTAATTCACCGTTAGCATTGTTAGCTCAGTATTAGCTGTATGTTAGCCTCTAGCCTTATTTACTGAATATTAGTGAAAAACAAAAAGTTGTTGTGGCTTCTTAGGGTCACAAGAAATAACTTCTTGGTTTCTTCTGTTTACTGGCTTTGGCTCTTTGAACAACTCTGGAGCATTTTTACATGGCGAGCCCAAAATTCGAATTAATTACCATACAATGCACGTACTTCATGTCACGCCACTTCACTGGTAACAGTTTTTAAGGTCAGGCTACAGACTTTTTAATTTGATCTGGCCTTTACCCTTGGCCATTAGTCTGCTTGTATTTTTATTTTATTAGTGCAATTTTTATATTGTTTTATTTCTTTTTTATTTGTGCTTTTAATCCATGTCCTTTTTTTACTAATATTCATCTGTACAGGGCTTTAGAAATAAAGGTTGAGTTGAGTTGAGTTTTTCCGGCCGGTGTAAAAGTGCAGGCGCAGCAGTGTTAACTGGGATAGACTTGTCAAACCTGTATACTCACAGATTGTAAACAAAGATTACATCCCTCATTGACTTTTTTAAGATAGAAAATCTGCCAATCCCCCAGCTGGCTGACATGGGAATCTGTTTCAATGTAATATTCATTCTAACATGATTGAGCCATTTGATTGTTTTGTGATTATTTTACTGTAAAATTCTTATTATTGTACCTTTAAAATGGCCAAATGACCCGTTTTGTCAATGTCACTTGACGTTCCAATGAACTTTACCACTTCATGTTTTTATCTTTCCGGAACTGCACTGCTCTGGGTGGCTGCAGGTTGGAGTAGCTCTGTTCACAATATGTAAGTTTTTCCTTTTCTTGGACATTTTTTCTTCTAATTTCTCAAGAAAAATTTTTTTTTTTTGGACATTTTACTTTTCTGTTTCTGGTGCTGTGAAGCTTGGAGGATTTTTACAGCTTTTTTTTCACGTTTTGAGCATTTGTTATGATGATTAACCATGGCAACATGCTGGTTTACAATTGGAAGCAGCTGATTAACATTGGAAAGGCTGAAATAATACCTCAAATGAAGCCACAAATCCCAAATGAGCAAAAACGCAAGAAGCGTGGGTGCAGAGCGGGAGCAAAACGAAGACAGAGAAAGAGGAAATTCATACCATCTCTACCATCGGTCATAATAGGCAATATGATATCACTGGCCAACAAGATGGAGGAATTCCAAGCCCTTTCAAGGACTCAGCCAGAGTTTCGGCAGTGCAGTTGTCTGTGTTTCACTGAGACATGTCTACAGGACCATATCCTCGATTCCAGCGTCTCTCTGCCAATATCCCTGACTGTACGAGCAGACAGAGACCTGAAGAGCAGGAAAAGAAAAGGAGGTGGAGTGGCAGTGCTTGTCAACAACAGATGGTGCCGTCCAGGTCATGTTTCAGTGAAATGTCGTCTCTGCAGCCCAGATGTTGAACTCTTGGCAGTAAGTTGTCACCCATATTATTTGCCAAGAAAGTTCACCAGTGTTGTCTTGGCAATCGTTTGTATTCCACCTTCAGCCATTGCTGGAAGTGCATGTGATGCCATCAGTTCTGCTGTTGCTAAGCTACAAACCTAGCATCCCAATGCATCTGTGGCTTTATCTGGTGATTTTAATCATCCCTCACTCTCTGCTACACTTCCAACATTTCAACAGTTTGACAGCTGCTCCACCAGAGAAAACAAGACATTGGATTTGTGTTATGCAAATGTAAAGAATGCTTACATGTCCAAAACAAGACCTCCTCTGGGACAATCAGATCACAATCTTGTTTTTCTCTGCTCAGAATACAAACCACTTGTTCAGAGGCAACCTGTGACAAGAAGAACTGTGAGAAAATGGTCACAGGATGCTGAAGAAGCCCTGCAGGGTTGCTTTGAGATCACAGATTGGATGACTCTCTGCCAAGGATATGAAGAGGACATCAATGCCATGTCTGGATGTGTCACTGACTATATAAACTTCTGTGTGGACAACATCATACCCACCAGAACAGTGAGATGCTCTGCTAATAACAAACCCTGGCTCACCAGTGAACTGAAGAATCTGCTAATTAAGAAAAAAAAGAGCCTTCAAGGAGGGAGACAGGGAATTATTGAGGAGTATACAGAAGCAACTGGAGATCAAGATCAGAGACATCAAGGAGGCATACAGGAAGAAGCTGGAGAACAAACTACAGAGGAACAATATCAGAGATGTCTGGTCATGGATGAAGAAGATCACAGGCTTCAAGCAGAGGAAGGATTGCACAGATGGCAGCCTGGACACAGCCAATGAATGGAACATGTTCTTCAATAGGTTCAGTTCAGGAACAAACCCAGCATCCTCCTCGTCTGTCCCCAGCCAGTCAGACATCCCATCCTACTCTGATCCAACATTTTCCTGTCACACGCCAGCTCTTTTGTCCTCTAACATAGTCATGGACTCTTCTGGTTCTATAAATCTGTCTTTAACCAAGTCAGGAGATGCTGCTGCCCCATTTACCTCCCCCTCCCACCTGTCTGTCTCTAGAAGTCAGGTGAAGAGGGAGCTGGAGAGACTGAACAGAAACAAGGCGCAGGTCCAGATGGTGTCAGCCCCAGGGTACTGAAAGCCTCCGCAGAGCAGCTCTGTGGGATTCTGCAGCACCTCTTCAACCTCAGCCTGGCCCAGGAGAAGGTTCCAGTCCTGTGGAAGACATCCTGCCTTGTTCCAGTTCCAAAGAAAACTTGCCCATCAGCCAATGATGACTATAGATCGGTTGCCCTGACATCTCACATCATGAAGGTCCTGGAGAGACTCCTGCTGGTCCACCTGAATAAGCAAACTAGGACATATCAGGACCCGCTGCAGTTTGCTTATCGCCATGGAGTTGGAGCTGAAGAAGCCATCATCCAGCTGCTTCAACCAATCCACTGTCATCTGGACAAAGCAGGCAGCACTGTGAGGGTCATGTTCTTTGATTTCTCCAGTGCATTTAACACAATCCAGCCTGATGCACTTTGCCAGAAACTCCAGAAGACACAGGTGGGGGTCTCAACTATCGCCTGGATTAAAGACTACCTGACAAACAGACCACAGTTTGTGAGGCTGAAGAACTGCACATCAAACCAGGTGATCCGTAACATTGGAGCACCACAGGGGACTGTACTTTCACGATTCCTTTTCACCCTGTACACCTCAGACTTCCAGTACAAGTCAGAGACCTGTCATCTACAGAAATACTCAGATGACTCTGCAGTTGTCGGGTGTATCAGAGATGGACAGGAAGCTGAGTACAGTGGAGCGCTTTGTGGCATGGTGTGGAAACAATCATCTGACCTTGAACGTGAACAAAACAAAGGAGATTATTTTAGACTTCAGAAGAAACAGGGTGGAGTCAAACACAGTTTCTATCATGGGAGAAGCAGTGGAGGTGGTTGAGGAATACAAATACCTTGGAGTTCACCTGGACAACAGACTGGACTGGAGAAAGAACAGTGAAGCCGTTTACAAGAAGGGACACAGCAGACTGCACTTCTTGAGGACGCTTAGGTCCTTCAATGTCTGTAGATGCTGCAGATCTTCTACAAATCTGTTGTTGAGAGTAATCTCTTCAGCCATCATCTGCTGGGGTAGCAGCATCAGAAGCAGGGACCTGAAAAGGCTCAACAGCCTAATAAAAAAGGCTGGTTCTGTTCTGGGGACGACTGTGGAACCACTGGAGGAGATAAGTATGGACAACCCTGAGCATTCTCTTCACAAGACTGTCCGACAATGGAAGAGTGTCTTCAGTCAGAGGCTTCTTCAGTTTCGCTGCAACACTGACCGCTACTGGAGGTCCTTTCTGCCAACAGCCATTGTAATACACAACAACTCTTTGATGACTAGATTATTATCATTATTCTGAGCTACTACAGCAATTTCCCTTTGGGATTAATAAAGCATTTTTGAATTGAATTGAATTGAATTGAGTCAATTTGCTCAAAGGTTTTGGTCACTTTCCCCTTATTCTCTCTTTATCTCTATGTGGTTTTGCCTTGTCACTCAAGCCTGCATTTGCTTTCTTCCTTCCATTCTGCCTGCCCATATGTTTTTGTCTTGATCCCTCCAGGAATTTTCAACATATTTTCTAGCCACTGCTTTGCATCTTGCAGGGGTCCCCTTCCCTGCAGGTTCACAATTCCTTCTAACTCTTTGAGTTGTATCACAAAAATGGAAAGTTTAATTTCCGCTTCCTCTGGGCTTCTTTCTGAACCATACTTTTTGTGCCCACTGCGTTTGACTGCCTTTTTCTTTTCTCCACCTTCACTCACTTCCATTCCAAATGAAGCACCACACAGCCATGAACTGTTCAAAGAAAAGCCGAATGGCCTTCTGATGGATCACTGCTTTCTATAACTTTACCTAATGTTTGGCAAACTACAAAGACGGCATATTAGGCAAGTAAATAAAAAAAGTGTTCCTTTAACACAGTTTTATATTTGTTGACTTGCTTTATATTCATTTGAATTTGGTTTGCTTTCATGGTTCAAACTTTGGATCAGACAAGATATCTGGTTAAATCCTTTTTTATTATGTTAACGGTAAAAAGTGATGGCAACACTCTTGTGTAGCGGTTTGCAAAGACAATTGCCAAACAGAGATCCCATGTGAAAGCAATATTTGTAATAAACTCAGTGTTCTAATAAAGAATAGTCGGTGTTGTGATCAGCATTGACTAAACATAAAATATGGATAAATGGCATACTTGCTGATGCATTGCACTTTGTACTGGAGGATTGCACTAGGGGGCGTAACAGATAACTCAAACTGGAAAAAGAGCTGGGTTTGTGGGTACAACCAAAACAAACATGACGTCAGAAACTGGTTCATTGTGAGATCACGGCTGACAAAAGACAGCAGCGTTATTGTAGATAGTATGATAGGCCTCTAAACCAGAGATGGAGTGACCATGGTGTGTCTGTCTCGCTCGTTTTGTCAACTTCCCCTACTGGTTGCTCGTATATTGCAGCATTCAGATGTGTCACATTAATTTCAAATCCACGCAAGTTATGAGTGGCAGCAATTTTAAACACGTGTACGTGTCATCAAACAGCAAGTATATTCCAGCTTTTACAATAAGGGTTGCTTTTGGATTGCTGCAAAGCCAAATTAACTCAGACCTTTGCAGCAATCAGATTCTGTGGTTTGATTTTTACAAGTCATGTCAAGAAATCAAGGGTACATCAAGAAAAAACATTATTATTCCTCAGACTTTGGGTTGTTTTGCAGTGGCGGCTGGTGAAAAATATTTTTGGTGGGGCTGTGCTATTTTTTTTTTTAAACAAACTTGTGCTTTCTGAGCTTTGTGCACAACTTCACTATTTCCTGAATTAAGCACAGCTCTTTTATTTCCTGTCTTACATCATTGGACAAACTGATTAATCCAGGTGTGTCTGACTATTGGCAAACTGCCTTGCTGACCAAGGTTGAAAAATACTGCATTAAATTGCACATAAAATAACATGACCATAAATGGTAAATAGGCAATGCAAGAGGCAAGTAACAAAAACATTTTGTTTAATTTCAACATTTGAGTGAACACGAAAAATTATGAGCAGGTCACTGTTACAGTAATGGTAGTAAACAACACTTAGACAAAATGCCAGAAATTTACACTGTTAGGACTTATGGAAAGTGGAAACACTTTCATAGGAAATAATGTCATCAGTATCCTCTTACAAATGTCATATTTCCCACTTTTTGGGACAATAAAACATTTCTGGTTCTCAATGAGATGTTTTTACTTCAAATGTAAAAACATCTCATTGAGAATCAGAAATGTTTTATTGTCCCAAAAGCTGGGAAATTTGTTTGCTGCAGCAGAAGTGTAACAAGTAAAATGGAATCAGATTGATGTATGTACAAATTTACTTGAAATACACATTTACATGATTAAATATGTATAATAGGTATGTGTGTTGAAATGAGTTTTTACAGTTATTGCACATTAAACAATGTACATGTTATTAAACAAATGTCCCGGTTTGTGGGACAACCAAGGATTTCTGATTCTGATTGTCTTGTTTACAGAAATGTAATGTACAGCTTACCTCTGCACCCAGCTGCTGTTCTCCCTGTCCAAACGTCCTCCGTTTCTTTGTTGGCTGCTGCACTGATGCGCTGCATTCCTCAGTCAGAGAATGAATGGAGTCCCCAATGAGACACAAGTTCCACATCCACCTTCTGTGGATCCCAGCCGTTTTGAATAACAAACACAGAAAGCAAAATAACGCATTAGCGTGATTGCATCCAGCTAGCCACTGCTTCCTGGTGTACCAATTTTGGGAGAAGCGTCGTGTGTACAGTTTACCTCTCTCCTTGTCCTGCTGGCTTATCTTTACGTCGGGCTGATCTGGTCCAAGCTCTTTGACATTAAGTTTTTCCACCATAGCTCTCCTCTCGAACGGATACTGGAGAAGAGACCGAACTGAATTCAGTGGCAGCTGAGATCCGGTATCCATGTTGTAGGCTCACTGGCGTCCATGTCTGCGTCTGCTCCATGTGTGTCACGAGTCACGACCAAAAACGTGCTGGAGTCGAGACTCTCCGAGTTCTACCGAACACCAACGAAAGCCTTGGCGGTAGCTCTATCGCCCATCATGCTTCTGAAACATTCTGAAACAACGTCGACGCTGATTGGATACATTCCCATTCCTACCCTTTGATTTTCTTGTCAGCAATTGGACAGCTGGTCTCGTCCTGTTTGGGCGATTGAAAAACAGCACACAGCCTCCACCGCTCGGCAGAGACCGGCAGAGATCAGCAGAGATCAGCAGAGACCGGCAGAGACCAATATATATGCTCTGCCAACAGTATAATTTTAGCAATCACTGATCCTACTGTGAGCAGTTGTCGCTATTTCTCCAGTATAAGGAAATACTGGTTGAAGTGTTTGTGTGGTTAACCTTGTGTGGAACAGTTTATAGTAAAGCTTTTAATTACATTTAGATTTTTATTCAATTTTATGCTGTTATATTTTTATTCTATTTATCTATTTTGTTTCATTGATCTGTTGTTTTATATGTATTTTATCTGGACCTAAGAGTCTGTCAATAAAGATTATCTATCTATCTATCTATCTATCTATCTATCTATCTATCTATCTATATATATATATATATATATATATATATATATATGATTTATTTTTGTTACAAAACACACAATTAACTTAGAATATGTGATTATTGTTAATTTTATTTATTTATTTTTTTAAATAAAAATTAAAAACAGTGGGGAAACTGGGAGGGCGGCGCCCTATCGCCCTCTACTGACCAGCCGCCACTGTTGTTTTGTAATATTTTGTTACACCTCCAAAAAGGTTGGCTATAAAAACTTTATTTGTTCTAACAGTGTTGAGCAGCAGCTGAATAATGATCCAACAGAGTAAGATCAGCATTAAAATAGCACGGTGTCATGTGACTCAAGATTCAAGAAGAAAAAAAAAAAGAAAGCAACTATTGTCATGCCCCTGCTCCAGCCACGTCCCATTTCCCCAGCAACCACTACCAGCTCACCATCAGCCTCATCCAAACCACCTGTCTCACATTAACTCCTCATCAGCTCCACCTGCAACACTCTATAAAACACCTGGACCAACATCAAGCCAGCACCAGGCCACTGACTGAGCTAAACGCTGCCGCTAAGAGCAGTGCGTTTCAGGAAGAAGTTGGCGGAGAAGAGGTTCCGAGCTGTCACACGGCTGTTTTATCGCCGGGAGCACATCAGCCGCTGGAAGCTTTTGATGGCGGTCTGTACTGGTCCGGTACCATGGTGTTCTGATGCTGCTTCCATTCAATCTCGGTGGGTATGGGACAGAGGACGGGCGGTGGCGCTGGAGTCGCTATGCAGGTGGAGAGCCAGGGTACCGCCAAGCGGGACCGTGGTGACTTGTCTCCAGAAGATGAGGTGGCGGATGGCTCTGCTAAGCAGCTGCGGACTGGTGGCGGTGGTGAGTCGGGCCTGGTTGTACACTTGCGAGCATCTGGCGGGGGCAGTTTCTATTCCTCCAGTCCGCTTCGGATGTCCAAAGAGCTGCAGGAGAATGTTGGTGATGTGGTGGACGCTACGGTCCTGCCTGGTGGTGTGTTGTCAATTGTGTGTCGTCCGGTGGAGCAGCGGGATAAGGCACTTCAGCTTGAGTGTTTTTTGGGCGTGGGAGTTGACGTTTCTGTGCAGTGTTGAGGTTGGTGTTAAGGGGGTGGTTTACAAACTTCCTAATGATGTCTCTGAGTCTGAGTTGTTGCACAATCTCAGAGGGGACTTGGTTGTGGCCGTGCAGCAGCTAGGCTTTAATGCTAGTGGGTCGACTCCCTTGCTGATAACATTTGGAGGGTCGGCACTGCCTGACCGCATTTTGTTGGGTTTTATGAGTTACTTTGTCAGGGCTTTTGAGAAGGCCCCGCTGCGTTGCTTTCGGTGCCAAAGATTTGGGCATGTGGCTGGTGTCTGTAAGGATGGTCAGAGGTGTAAAATATATGGTGGTGAACATGATGGCCTCCAGTGTGTGGCGACTTTTCGGTGCTCCAATTGTAGTGGTGCGCATCAGGCCACTTTTAGGGGTTGTGCTTTTTACAGGGAGGCGGTGGCTGTGGAGGACTATAGGTCACACCACAAGGTTTCTTTTACCGAGGCTGTTCGTTGGCGATCAGGTGAGGGTGTGGTGGGGTCGCCTGTGGCAGGTCTGAGTGGTGAGGCACAGATTGGAGGGGGTGGGGTGGCTCAGGGGAGCAGTAGGGTTGCAGTGGTGGATCGGAAGCTGTTTTTGGCTTTTGTGGTGCAGGCGATGTGGAGGGTGAAGATTGTGGCAGCTAATAAATCGGACGCAGCGCGGGAGGTAACTGCTGTGGCTGAGCGGCTCCTGGGCTTTTCTGGTGTCTGGGAAGTGTGGGGTGCCGCTTGTGCACAGAGGTTGGTGGTCAAGGTGTTGGGGGTGGTTTGGGTGTCGATTTGGTGACTGGAGGAGAAGGGTCATCAAGTGAGGGTGGGGGTGTGGTGGGGGGGTGGTTCTTAATTATGGCTTTTCAGATCCTGTAATGGAATGCCAGGAGTCTGGTAGCCAATGGTCAGGAGTTTAAGAAGGTCGTAGGGGACCTGGATGTCTGACCGGACGTCATTTACGTGCAGAAGACAGGGCTGAAGCCTTGCTTGGATTTAAATTGTGTGGATATCAGTGTGTGAGAGCAGACAGGGTGGGTAGGTCCGGTGGGGTTGTGCCACATTTCTTGCAGAGGGCCTGCAGTATCGTCCGCGGTGTGCTGACTCAGGTCTTGAGTGTGTGGTGGTTGAGGTGTGGTCCAATAGGGGGGTGATTTTAGTGGTGAACTTTTATAACCCAGGTTTGGGCTTGGCAGGTGAAGCTGTCCGAGGGTTGTTTCAGGGTGCTTCCTCGTCGGTTTTGTGGGTCAGGTATATTAATGGTCATAGTGGGTTGTGGGGAACCCGGGGGATGGATGGGAATAGGAAGGTCCTGGAGGACCTTTGGGACGAGAAGAGCTTTGTGGTGTTAAATGATGGGAGTCCTACTTGGTTTCGGGGAGATGGTCGATGTTCGTCGGGGTTGGATCTGACAATTGTTTAGGCTGATCTGGCAGCACTGGCTGGGGGGTGAGAGGTGTTTTTTCACCTAGCTATGTGGCGTGACCATGTGGCTGTGCTGAGTAGGTTTAGTCGGGGGTTGTTGTTTGAACCTTATTTCTTGGTAATGGGGTTCAATTTTAAACGTGCCCGTTGGCCCCTCAGGAATTGGAGGATGCGATTTGCCAGTTGAAGGGTTGTGCAGATGTGGACGTCTAGTGTTCAGCTGTTTCTGGGTGTGTGTGATCGGTGCAGAGGCCCACATTCCTAGGAAGTGCATCCCTGCTGGGAGATCTATGGTCCGGTGGTGGACCGAGGCCTGTGATGTGGCTATTCGGGCTAGGAATGGGGCGTTTTGGTTGCTCAGGGCGCACCCTTTGGAGGTCAATGTGTTTGCTTATAAAAAGCTGAGGGCTCAGGCTCGCAGGGTAGTGAGAGCTGCTAAGCGGGCTGGTTGGAGGGGCTTCTGTGGTGGGTTGGGGCCCTGGACCAATGTGAGGGTGTTGTGGCGCATGGTCCGTAGGATGTCGGGGCACAGGTGCTTCCGGGGGTTCCTGTACTGGGCATTGGGGTGGAGTGGCAATACGGCATGTGGATAAGGCAAACTTACCCCGGGTTTCCACGGGAGCCGTCAGCAGCACTTTACTGCAGCAGCACGTCTTGCTCGATTATGCTACTGCCTGGCCCTTCCCACGAGACGCGAAGCAGCAGGGGAGCAGCTGTCACCGACCGAGCACGAAGTCACACGAGTGACTTCGTCAGTAAACACAACAACAAGCAGGAGAAAACTACAACATGGTTTGTGTTTTATGTTCTGTCCGTTTTATAATCGCCAATACGGACCTGAAAAACAAAGGAGACCGCTAGCTAGGTGATAACTTCTCACGGGACCGCACAGTTAGTAACTTTTTTAAAAAGTAAAGCAACCGGAAGGCAGCACGTTCTTTATTCTGAAAATCGCTGTAGCTTCTCTCCATTTCCGCGTCCGATTTCCTGTCTTTCCTTCCCCAAAAATGTCGAACTTGACCCGTTTCAGAGGCGTCGCGCGTAGGAAATAGAACCGGCGCGTAAAGGCCGCGACATGCTGCTCCTGAGACGCGGCCGACTCGCGCTGCTGACGGCTGCCGACGGCTCCAGTGGAAAAGGTTCTGTTGACCACAGCGGTTCCTATCAGCAGCTATGACGTGCTGCTGCAGTAACGTGCTGCTGACGGCTCCCATGGAAAGCCGGGGTTACTGGCCGTTTATTTTCAGGGGGTTCATAGTTCAGTGGGTATCTCGGCTGACGACTGTGTTGCCAGGGCTACGCTGGTGGAGCATTACGCGGCTGGTATGTGGGAATCTGGGGATACTGCCTGTGACTTTAACCTGTTTATTTCTATGGACTAGCTGCAGTCAGCTGTTCGCCCTTGGGGGGTGGGGGGGTGGGGGGGGCATCAGACAGGACCAGGCGCGAACAGACAGGACAACCTAGGAAGTAGAGCCCTGCACAGGCCTAAAATCTGAGCCCGTGTCCGGCCCGGCCCGAGGGGGTGGAGTCCCAGCTCGACCCGGTCCGAGAAGGTTTTCAGGATTCTCTGGCCCGACCCGAGCCAGACTTTTTTTTTAACCTTTCATAATGTTTTAGCGTGATAGAATGCTCCGCATTCTAATTATCTGTGGGAAGCGTTCTGCAGTAAAAAAAAAAAAAAAAAAAAAAAAGAAAAGAAAAGAAAAACAGCATTCATGCAGCTTTTTTTTCTAACAGAGTGTATTTTTCGAGCGGCAGGTGAAATTTACGAACACCATATCAATTGGATGCATTTGTAAATTTAATCTGCTCTGAAAATGCGCTTTTGTGCAATTAGAAAAAAAGCAGCATTGTAATTTTCTAACTGCGAGCGCATTTTCAGAGCGGCAGATTAAATTTACAAACGCGATATTAATTGGGGGCGTTTTTTTAATCTGCCGCTCTGAAAATGCGCTCTCCAGTTAGAAATAAACCAGCAATGAATGCTATATTTTTTTAACTGCAGAGCGACTTTATTCACAGAAAAATAGAATGCTGCCGTTTTCATGAGAATAAACGAATGGTTTCTGACATCAAAGTGGATGTAAAATGGCATATTAGAATAGGGGCACATGTTTCAATCAGCAGTTTGAGAATTTGTTTATAAAGGCGCATTTATAAACCACACAGACCTTAACTGAGCTAACGGGTGCCGGTGCATGAGAAGCAGGCAGGTGCTGCTGCGTTTAAGTGTTTCAGTTTTTTTTTATGAATTCGATTAAAAATAAAGGCGCCCGGCTCGTGTCCGAGGTAATTACACAGTCATTGGCCCAAAGCCCGGCCCTCGGGCCGTCGGGCTGGGCTGACCCGCGGGCTTAGGGCTTCAGTGCAGGGCTCTACTAGGAAGCCCAAGGTGTCTGCTCAGACCCGCAACCAGGCAGAAAATCCACCCTCATCAAACCGACCCCACCCTCCAAACTCCCAATGATGGTCCAACAGGTCCGATGCTGGAGAAGCATTACCCACACCCCTGAACCTCAACAGGTACCGGAGTCCCAGCTTGACTCGTCAAAACTCCAAGGGCATCTCACCAGCATCGACCAGAAGGGCTGCAACTGGGATCAACCTAAATGCCCCACTACAAACCCTCACAGCCGCCGCCTGCAAGACATCCAACCTCCTCAGGGTAGTAGGGGCAGCCGAGCCATAAAGGAAACACCCATAATCCAGGGCTGACCTGAACATACTCCGGTACACCGTCAGCAAAGTGCACCAGCTCGCCCTCCAATCCATCCTAGCCAAACACAGCATCACATTCAAGACCCGTCCACACTTGGCCTCCAGGCTCTGAACATGAACACCCCATGTCAGCCACTCATCCAGCCACATGCCCAGGTACTTAAAAGAGGACACGCCCTCCAGCGGCAGCCCACCCAACAGCAAACCCACTGACAGGACAATCCGCGTAAACCCAAAAAACATAAATTTGGACTTGGATGGGGACAACTTAAAGCCCCAACGCCTCGACCAAGCCACCACACTATCCAAGCCGTCCTGCACCATGCGGAAAAGAAATCAAATCAATATTAAAATCTCCACACACAAAATAAGACTTTTTATCACATATTTTTTCAAAGATGTTTGTTAAAACGTTCAAATACTGCTCCATACAGGAGCCAGGTGTTCTATATATATATACTGTACAACTCAGAACTATACTCTCACACCTTTGTGTCCTGATTTCAATTATTAAACTTTCCATAATTTCATCAACAGCTGTGGTGTCTATAATCTTACATTGAAAATCTTTCTGTGCATATATTGCTACTCCAGCTCACATTTTTTGTCCTATTAACCCAAAAAAAAAATCATATCCTTCTAATACAAAATTGGCTTTTTTTTTCCTTTGTAATTTATGTTTCACTTAAAGCAATAACATGAAACTTATGTTTTAATGACTCTAAATAATCTTTGATGTGTACAAAATTGGCATACAAACTCCTACAGTTAAAGTGTATGATAGAGAAACCTTCCAAATTAACATTACTCAAATTTTCTGAATAATAATCAGAATTGACTCGAAAATCATCGTACAAGTTTTTTTCAGGGTCAGTACCATTTTCAAAATTAAATGGTCTATATTCATCCAAACTAGAAAAACATAATTCGTCAATATTATTCCTATCTAAAGGATCCTCACTATCAGAGGAGTCACTCTCACCTTCCATACAAAAATTTAAACTTGTCATTTAATAAAGAGAAGAGAGAGAGATTCTACCATTTCCATCAGTTATATTTCTCCAGTTCTTTCAGGTTTCTTATCACAACCACCTTTGCCTGCTCTGGTGAGCCATTTAATCGCACTGACACCTTCCCATTTCTTGTCCATGTTGGTTGAATTCTATTCTGTTTTCTGAGACTTCCGACAATTTCTAGCAATTTCAGCATTTTTCTAAGTCAAGTGCTCATTGATGTACATACCAGTCTCTTTAAGTTTTTTTGCTTGTCTCAATATTTCAGCCTTGTTCTTTCGATTAGCAAATCTGACTACAATGACAGGTGGATGAATTCTGTCCTTGCGAGGGAGAATATGAGAAGCTGAGATTTGCTGACTCTCTAAGTGAATGTTCTTACTGTTGATGAATTCGACCACTTGTTGCTCTAGAGTGTGTTGCTCCTCAGGAGATTTGTCCTCCCCTGGATGTTTTCTTGTTGTAGGAGCTTTTAATTCAGTTTCTAGCTGATTCTCGAACCGGCCAATTCGGGTCCAAGCATCTTTGAGACGTCTTGTTTGACCTACAAAAAAGCTTTTTTGCAAGCTGACACAGCCAGATGGCTTTTTTAAGAGCCACACATCCACCTTGGAGGCAAACAAGCATTCCAGTTACTGTTGTGACCCGGAAGACATCGCAAGACTGGGTGGGTCATTTTAAAACACAGGAAAGGTTTCTCTTTACCTTGCTGACAGTTTTGTTTGCCGACTGCAAAACATCCTCAGAGCTGCCACTGATGGTGGCGTCACTTCCTACTCCGTTTATCTGCAGGCAGCAGAGGACATTGTCACCCTCTGCTGCCTGCTCTCCCCTCTCCGATGATGCAGTTCCATGCACAATCCAATGTGTAGACCCCATCGTCTCTGTTCATGGTCCCATATCCACGTCTCCTTATCTCTATAGCTTCTTTTATCCATCTTTTGTATTTCTGTTGTTCGGTGTTTATGATCCTTGTGTTGTCCCAGTCCATTATATGGTTTTCACTTGTGCAGTGGTCTGTTACGGCTGACTTCTTTATTGTGCTTTCTGCTTCTTCTTTTGCTGCTCTTGTGTGTTTTAGACTTTTTTCTCTCTCGCACTCCTTTTAATGTTCTATTGTTCGTGTGTTGAGTTGGCGTCCGGTTTCTCCTATGTATGTTTTATTGCAGAGTTTGCATGGGATTTCGTAAACGACTCCACATTTAAGTCCAGCTGGTATCTTATCTTTTGGGTGAACTAGTCTGTTTCTAACTGTTGTGTATTGTTTTGTTGGTGTGTTTATGTTGTGTTCAGGAGACGTGGATGCGGGACTATGAACAGAGACGAGGCGAGAAGTGACGCCACCATCAGCGTCAGCTCTGAGGATGTTTTGCAGTCGGCAAACAAAACTGTCAGCAAGGTAAAGAGAAACCTTTCCTGTGTTTTAAAAAGAACCAAAAATGGAATCAGAAACTAGATACAGTAAGAACATACCAAAGATGGACAGGTCATATCGGAGCTAATCTACGGGCTCCAGGTACCGTGAGGTCCACCCAACTTCTGACAGTCCAGATCTGCTGGGAGTCTCCACCAGGGGTTGGAGACACAACAGATTGCGTCTGATGCAGTTTTTTTTAATAACCAACTATCTATGTTTATGTTTATGTTTATTTATTTGGCAGACGCTTTTATCCAAAGCGACTTACAATTTATAACCTATATAAATGTTACAGAAACAAAAGACGTCACTGGTGGTTTGGCTCGTCTAGTGAGGCTTTGGGCATTCATGCAGAAGACCTGGATTTGATTCTGGATGTGAATGTAGTTTATTTAGAGTTTCTTTTTTACATTAATGATTTTTTTTTTTTACTGTAAGATGCCCAAATTTTTATTTGAGACTCCCCAAACGGCATTGAATTCACAGATAAAAAAAGATATGGGTTCAACTTTCATTTTGGAACAATTTTTCAAGCAAGGGAAGGGACTGATCTGAGCATGCAGGAGGACTGACCCATCTTAAACCTTTGTCGGCTGCGCTGAAGAGAAAGAACCAAATTATTTAATTAATTAGCAGCGCCTTCTCCTGTCCTCTGTCCTCCGGGCCACACACACATACACACACACACACACACAAGGGACTGTCTCAGCTGTTATTTTCGTTAAGGAGTGTGCACGTACAGCATGCGCGCCTCGTGCACAAGCCTCCTATTGAAGCTGCCGTTACGCTTTTGGCCTGAGAGGGCAATCGCGAGCATAAAAATTCTAAACTCCGTAAAATCCCTTTAAATAAATGGAAATGAAATGAAACAAGTAAAGTTAACTTTAATATTCTGATTAAACTTCAAAGATCAATCAGGCTGATATTTCATATTTATATGGAATCACTGCACCTTATTGGTCACAATTAATTTGCAGTCATCACGCCACAAAGATTGACACTACAACTCTCACTCATTGGTTGCAAGATAGTGGGAAATTATATCAGCATACAAATACCGCCAAACAACCGAAGCTGGTGATGAAGCACAATGGATGGAAAAGAATTGAAGCAGCACTGATACTGCTTTTAAACTCCTAACACCAAGAACTTCTAAGGAAATCCAGTCACTATTTTGTAATTTATGCTGCTTTGTGGTCTTCAACAGAGCACCAAAATCACACTGCTAATTATGGTACACAGCCGATACGGCGTACTTTGACTGAATAAATAAATGAAATATTCTCAAACACCTTTTGGCACCAGCTGAAATGGTCACCATGTTCTTATGTCTTAGAAAAGTCCTTAGAGAGCTGGTCTTTATGGAGACACACAGCTAAGAGGACCGAGACGCTGTATTTTCAATGTCACGTTTATCCTAGTTTTCCCAAAACTTTCATCATGGAAACATAGCTAGGGTTTTGGTCTGATGGCAGCCACATTTTATTTTAATATTTATTGTACCATAACAAGACCCCTCCCTCTAAAGGTTGCTAGTATGGTTGTTTTAGTTAGGGTTAACCTTAACCCCGGTGCAATTACAGTATTCACATCTGTAAAAGTAATCCACACCAAGAGGTAGACCAACTGTTGGAATCAGGGTTTGTCTCTTTCCGGAGTATTTCTCTTAATCAATGACACCATCTAGTGGCTGACAAGCATATCACACAAATATTTTCTTCAGTTTTTTTTAAGATGGCAAACTTCATGTTTGTAGTTTATGTCCTTCTGTAGCCGACAAACAGAGCTAAAACACGTTGTTTTACAAGTATTGTTCTCATGTCATGTTGTGTTCTCATTCATTTATATTTTAAAGACTTACTTGTCTGTGAAAAGTTCATCAACACTGCAGGTACTCCTTAAATTTGAAGCAGAAAAGTGGTAGTCTAATGCTATTGGTTAGTTCTGGTTGGTGTTTCCTATTGCTCTGTGGTGCAGGGGACATGCTTTATCAACAAAAAAGACGTATATGTCACAGTACGTGATGAGACAATCACTTTTACGTATTTCTGAAAAATCCTACATCATTTCTGAAAGGGGAAAAGTCTGGAAAGATACTTTAAAGGGGTCAAAGAATGCAGTTTATCAGCAATCTAAAACATGGCTTTGAATCTCTGAGAAGCATAAGAATTTTTCTTTTGGCTTTCATCTGTGCAGGAGCCCTGGTACAGGCCATTCTAAATCCCCTAAATCAGCCTTAAGGCTGATTCATGCTTCTCCATCAGCTCCGCAAGGGACAGACACGCACGGATTGACGGAAGCTTTTCGCTCTCATACTTCTCCGTCTTCTGGGGAGTGTTGCAAAGCAATTCCCCAGCAGGACAACAGAGGGCGTAGCGCTGTTATGTGGTATCCTGCCATGTATCTGGTCCAAGATAGTGTGTTTATATTGTGTTTTTTTGTAAATAAGAGACTTTTTAACACAGACAAATTTGTCTCTCCTTCTCCTCTACCTCTTCATGCACTCGCCACCTCTAAACCCACGTTTCCTGTCATTTCTGCCCACAAATAAAATGCTTGCTGCGTATCTTTTCACTCATCCAGTCACGGGGGAATTAAACGTTCATATTTTAGAGTTTTTTCGCGAGGTATTCTTCAAGCTTCGTCTGCAGCTAGTTATTCTCTGCTTTCTTTATGTTTTTGAGGGCACAATGGCAGCGGTGTAGACAACAGCGGTGCCCTGACCAATCACAAGCTTGCGTTCTCCGTCTCGTTCGACGGATGTTTAAGAAAGTGGGCTCGACTCCGTATGTACTTGCGTGCCTGCCGGGGCCCTACGCAAGGACAGATAATGGAGTTGCGTGTCTCCGCACTGAAGCATGAAACAGCCTTTAATGTGAAAGTAGTTGTTTACCCCTCCCACTTGGCCAGGACATGAATATGCTAATGAGATGCTCGCTGACTGGTTGGTTTAAATCGGAAGGCCTCAGACACTGGAGATTGTAGATTGGAGGAGGAAGGGCTCCACATTGTGATGTTTTTATGAGAGGTTTCTCAGAAAATAACGTTTTCTTTAGCATTTTTATACTTTCTAATTTAGATAAAAAGTAGGTCACACATGGCTTTGACTTTTTGGCATGCTACTTTGACCACCCAAGCTGTCTTTATTCACAAACAACAAGAAAATGTTGGTTTAAATTCTTTGTTCCCTTTAACTTAAACAAGTGACAGATGAAACCAGAAAGCTTCAGGATCTAAACCCGCTTAGTCTGTTGCAGTCGTTGTTTCCTTGGGCAAGACACTTCCCCTTGCTGCTGGTGGTGGTTGGAGGGAGATGACGGCACCTAGTGTGTGCTGCCGCCAGAGCTGCTATGGCTACATATACACACATCCAACATGTGTATATGTATGTGAGGGTGAATGTCTTTTCTGTTGTTAAGTGCCTTGGGGGGTTGTAGGACTCTAGAAGGCACTATATAAATACAGACCGTCTACCATTCCTAACATTGTAAATGAAAATGCCTTTTACGTCTAGATTGTTACTGTATGACAATGTGGGTTCTTTACATATATGATTAATATTCTGAATGACAGACTGTTCACAAGGAAATATTCCTTCCTGCTGACTTTCAGAAACGGATGTCGGAGGTCTCATTTGGGAAGGAAAGGATATGTATAAAGAGACAGTAGATTTGTGGGCAGAATATGTTCAAGAACCTCTGGGCAGAATATTATCTTTGATGGAGCTCTGGGTGCTTGATGTATCAAGTTATTCATGTTCAAACCAGGCATCCATATAAGCAATACTTCAGACAAACCAATCCCATTAACCCAGACTTCTTTTTACTTCTTTTTTTTATTTACTGAAGCTTCCTCCTCTAGGCGCTGTGTGCCCATGGTCCCTGCTGTTCTTCATGCTGAGGCTTAGCTCATATTTTTTGGGAGCTCTAACAATCTTTCAAAGCTCTTGTCAGTACTGTAATGACTTGATTGTGGGTAGATGTCCACATTCCTTCAGATTACTTTGGTGTTTGCACATTTTCATAGCTTTGATTATTGCATTGTATTTAATTATATTCTTTCATGAGCTTCTCCCTGGGCTGCCACCTTACCGTGGTGGAGGGGTTTGAGTGTCTCAATGATCCTAGGAGCTAAGTTGTAGGAGGCTTTCTGCCTCTGGTAGGGTCAGCCATGGCAAACAGGCCCTAGGTGAGGGATCAGACAAAGAGCAGCCCGACGACCTCTTATGATGAATTATATAAATGGAAACCACGTTCCCTCGCCCGGACGTGGGTCACCGGGGCCCCCCTCTGGAGCCAGGCCTGGAGGTGGGGCACGTTGGCGAGCGCCTGGTGGCCGGGCTTTCACCCATGGAGCCCAGCCGGTCACAGCCCGAAGAGGAAAAGTGGGTCCCCCTTCCCATGGGCTTACCACTCGTGGCAGGGGCCAAAGGGGTTGGGTGCAGCGTGTGACGGGTGGTAGTCGAGGGCGGGGACCTTGGCGGTCTGATCCTTGGCTACAGAAGCTGGCTCTTAGCACATGGAATGTCACCTCTCTGGTGGGGAAGGAATCTGAGTTGGTGTGTGAGGTTGAGAGGTTCTGACTAGATATAGTCGGACTCACCTCAACACATGGCTCTGGCTCTGGAACCAGTTTCCTTGAGAGGGGTTGGACTTTCTACCACTCTGGCGTTGCTCCCACTGAGAGGCGCCGAGCAGGGGTGGGCATACTAGTTGCCCCCCACCTTGGTGCCTGTACGTTGGGGTTTACCCCAGTGAATGAAAGGGTAGCCTCCCTCCGCCTACGTGTGGGGGGACGTGTTCTGACTGACTGATACTTTAGGCCGCAGCTCGATGATCGACTTTGCTGTTGTTTCATCTGACTTGCGGCCACATGTCTTGGACACTCGGGTGAAGAGAGGGGCGGAGCTGTCAACTGACCACAACCTGGTGACGAGTTGGCTCAGATGGTGGGGGAGGATGCCGGTCAGACCAGGCAGGCCCAAACATATCGCGAGGGTCTGCTGGGAACGTCTGGCAGAGTCTCCTGTCAGAAAGAGCTTCAATTCCCACCTCTGACAGAACTTCCAAAATGTTCCGGGGGAGGCCGGGGACATTGAGTCTGAATGGACCCTGTTCCGTGCCTCCATTGTTGAGGCGGCCGACTGGAGCTGTGGTCGCAGGGTCGTTGGTGCCTGTCGTGGTGTCAACCCAGGAACCCGCTGGTGGACGCCGGCAGTTAGGGATGATGTCAAGCTGAAGAAACTGTCCTATCAGGTCTTTTTGACCTGTGGGACTCCAAAGGCAGCTGACGGGTACCGACAGTCCAAGCGGAACGCGGCTCGGGTGGTCACCAAGGCAAAAACCTGGGCATGGGAGGAGTTCGGTGAGACGTTGGAGAAAACTTCCGTATGGCTTTGAGGAGATTCTGCTCCACCATCCAGTGCCTCGGAGGGGAAAGCAGTGCACCACTAACACTATCTATATTGTGGATGGTGTGCTGCTGACCTCTACTCAGGATGTTGTGGATCGGTGGGCAGAATACTTCGAAGACCTCCTCAATTCCACCAACACGTCTTCCAGTGAGGAAGCAGAGTCCGGGGACTTTGTTTTGGCCGCTCAAATCTCTGGTGCTGAGGTCCCTGAGGTGGTTAAAAAGCTCCTCTGTGGCAAGGTTCTGGGGTTGGATGAGATCCGCCCAGAGTTCCTTAAGGCTCTGGATGTTGTGGAGCTGTGCTGGCTGACGGCTCTTCAATATTGCGTGGACATCGGGGGCAGTCCCACTGGACTGGCCGACCGGGGTGGTTGTCCCCTTATTTAAAAAGGGGAACCGCAGGGTATGTTCCAACTACAAGGGGATCACACTCCTGAGCCTTCCTGGTAAGGTCTATTCAGGGGTTCTGGAGAGGAGGGTCTGTCGGATTGTTGAACCTCAGATTCAGGAGGAGCAATGTGGTTTTTGTCCTGGCCGTGGAACACTGGACCAGCTCTATAGCCTTAGGGGGATCCTGGAGGGTGCGTGGGAATTTGCCCAAGCAGTCTACATGTGTTTTGTGGATTTGGAGAAGGAGTTTGACCGCGTCCCTCGGGGGGCCCTGTGGGGGGTACTCCGGGTGTATGGGGTACAAGGCCCTCTGATATGGGCTGTTAGGTCCATATATGGCCGGTGTCAGAGCTTGGTCCGCATTGCCGGCAGTAAGTCGGGCCCGTTCCCAGTGAGAGTTGGACTCTGCCAAGGCTGCCCTTTGTCACTGATTTTGTTCATAACCTTTATGGAAAGGATTTCTAGGTGCAGCCAAGGTGTGGAGGGCATCCGTTTTGGTGGCCTGAGGATCAGGTTTCTCCTTTTTGCAGATGATGTGGTCCTGTATGCTTCATCAGAACGTGATCTTCAGCTTTTGCTGGAGCGGTTCGCAGCCGAGTGTGAAGCAGCTGGGATGAGAATCAGCTCCTCTTAATCTGAGACCATGGTCTTGATTCGGAAAAGGGTGGAATGCCTTCTCCAGGTCAGGGATGAGGTCCTGCCCCAAGTGGAGGAGTTTAAGTATCTCGGGGTCTTGTTCACGAGTGAGGGAAAACTGGAGTGTGAGATCAATAGGCGGATTGGTGCTGCATCTGCAGTGATGCGGGCGATGTACCGGTCTGTCGTGGTGATGAGAGAGCTGAGTCAGAAGACGAAGCTCTCGAGTTACCGGTCAATCTACGTTCCTACCCTCACCTATGGTCATGAGCTTTGGGTAGTGACCGAAAGAACGAGATCGCGGATGCAAGCGGCCGAAATGAGTTTTCTCCGAAGAGTGGCTGGGCTCTCCCTTAGAGATAGGGTGAGAGGCTCGGAGTAGACTCGCTGCTCCTCCATATCGAGAGGAGCCAGGTGAGGTGGCTCAGGCATCTCGTCAGGATGCCTCCTGGACGCCTCCCTGGTGAGGTTTTCCAGGCTCATCCAACTGGGACGAGACCTAAAAGTAGACCCAGGACACGGTGGAGGGACTATGTCCCTCACCTGGCCAGGGAACACCTTGGGATTCCCCCGGAGGAGCTGGCCCAAGTGGCTGGGGAGAGGGAAGTCTGGGCCTCTCGCCTTAGGCTACTGCCCCCACGACCTGACTCCAGATAAGTAGATGAAAATGGATGGATAGTTGGAGTCAGGGGCGTAGCACCAAATTCTGGGCCCTAGGTACAAGTCTTCTAGGTGGGCCCCATGCTCAATTGTGTAATATCTCTCTTACACATTTTTTGCCATGCTATGAGACAAGATAATAAATATGATCTCAGTTTAACCTCTATATTGAGCAAATACAAATGCCAGCATAATAAAAGTGAAATGCCCAGACTTCACATATAATTATTTTTATTTGCCAACAATGTGTTCAAACATTAATCCTGGAATTTATTTTCCAGTAAATGCCCACTGACGGGTCTTCATGTTAGCAAAATCCCTTATGAGATCTTTAAAGTCCAATCCTTTGGCTAATTGGCTTTCAATAAAAAGAAGAGCTAGGCTGTTCAGTCTATCCTGGGACATTGTTGATCTCAAATAATTTTTCACCAGTTTCAGTTTGCTAAAAGCCCGTTCACCCCCAGCAACAGTCACAGGTAGTGTGCAAAAAATCCTCAGTCCAATACAAACTTCTCCAAAAATGCTCTGTAATTGCATCCTGTAGAAGGAATTAAGCAGCTCAAGAGGAGACATGGGATGCAGTACAGAGCCTTTGCACTTTCACTGTAAATAAGCCAGTCTCTTCTTATCTTCTCATGCCCATTGGCTGACTTAGCATATTGAAGATAATTTGGAAATGGCTTGCCCTCCATATCTTTGGGTGTTATTTTATCGATTCCTGGTGTTTGATCACTTTTATTCGCCAGTCTTCTGACAACTGTATCTCTCTGTTGACCAGTGAGCTTCTCTGGCCATAGTCCTGGATCCTCTGGCAGACACTCATCTGTGTTGCTCAGCCTCTCACTGTCTTCTTCTTCTGGCCTCTCCTCATCATCCTCACTACCTTCAGAGCAACCATCCCCTTCCCTTTCTTCACTTACATCATCCTCTTTCACATATTCTATCTCTTTCTCTGCTGCAAGGGGGACAGACACCACACAAGCAAAATGGATCATGAATTAGGTCACCAAAATATAACCTAACATGTCCTTTCAGATAAATCTGTTGCTAATGATTGCTTGTAAATTGAATAACTTAATTGTATCGTGAGCTCAGGGGCGGATTTAGGACTGAAGAAGATCCGGGGCTTAACACACAAACACGCGCGCACACACACGTGACACGCACTAGTCAACATCATATATATTTGTCTTGTACCACATAATTTTTTAATCTAAAGCTACATATTAAGCATATTCAGGGCAGAATATTGTTCCTGTTAGTGTTTAGTGTGAGATGACAGTAAATATTCACTTTCCAGCAACTTTACCTGAGAAGCTAACTTTAGGCAAACCAGCAACACAACAAATATTTTCAAATAAGACTCACAAACCTGAGTCAATACCAGTCTCATCAAAGCTGGGGTTCTGTCATTGTACTTTTTGTCTAAAAAAAGTCCTTATGTCCATCTTCACTCATGCATTTCAGGCAGAGACTGCAGAAGAAGCTGGCTGCTGAAGGGCTTCTTCTTCAGTGGTGGAGGCTCAGGCAGGCTGTATACAAACTACTGCCAGCTGCTCCCTCTCTGTTGGACTTTGTTACTGCATGTTACTTCCACGTTTCAGATCCGGGGCTTTTCATAAAACATCCGGGGCTTCAGCCCAAGTAGCTGGGCCTAACGCCGCCCCTGAGTGAGCTCACCTTGTCTCATCTCCTCATTGCTTTCTGAAGACAATGAGGGCCCTGCTGCTGCTGCTGCTGCTACTGCGTCTAAAGGGCCATGTGGTTCATGATGTTAAGCTTTGCTAATACTGATATATATTGATATATTAAATACATATGACATGAAATAAACCAGGTTCTCTCTGTGAATGTAATGTACTGTCATGAACCGAGTTCAGAAGACCCGTGAAGACGCCAACATAGTAAAAATATATTAAAAAGTCTTTATTTAATGCAGAGGTACCTGGAGCGCAAGGCTGAGGCAGGTTCAGAGGCAGGCTAAGGTCAAAGTGGCAGGCAGAGAGCAAGGCAGGGGTCAGGCAAAAAACAAGGTCCAGAGGCAAAGATCAGGCAGGGTGGATGGCTGGAGAACTACTGGCAAGGCTGTAATAATCTGGCATCTGTTGACTGGATGGCTGGTTCTTTTATAGCAGGGGAAGCAGGTGAATGGGATGAGGCTGATTACAGGAGCAGGTGGAATGAATGGAGCTGATTGAAGCTGACAGGTTGCTGGGGAAAGCAGGGCTTGGCTGGAGCTTGGTGAGAGGAACCAGGTGAGCTGAATGAAGGTATAATGAGGAAGTGGAGGAGGGTGAAGGATGGGAGTCATGACAGAACCCCCCCCCCCCCCCCCCCCCCCCCCTCAAGGGCGGATACCAGACGCCCACAGGAAACCAGAGCAGGGTGGGAGGAGGGGGACCAGGAAGGAGGGCCAGAGCAGGGCGGGAGGAGGGGGACCAGGAAGGAGGGCCGGAAGGGTCTGGGGGGCCGGCGACGGGGAACCAGGAGCCGAAACAGTGGGAGTCTGGGGGGTCGGCGACGGGGAACCAGGAGCCGGGACCGTGGGAGTCTGGGGGGCCGGCGACGGGGAACCAGGAGCCGGGACCGTGGGAGTCTGGGGGACCGGCGACGGGGAACCAGGAGCCGGGACCGTGGGAGTCTGGGGGGCCGGCGACGGGGAACCAGGAGCCGGGACCGTGGGAGTCTGGGGGGCCGGCGACGGGGAACCAGGAGCCGGGACCGTGGGAGTGTGGTGACAGAGGACACTGGACCACGACTAAGACTACTAGGGGACACTGGACCACGACTAAGACTACGAGGGGAAACTGGACCACGACTAAGACTACGAGGGGATACTGGACCACGACTAAGACTACGAGGGGACACAGACTCTGGGACTTGAGGGGACACAGACTCTGGGACTTGAGGGGACACAGACTCTGGGACTTGAGGGGACACAGACTCTGGGACTTGAGACTGGGGAACTTGAGACTGGGGAACTTGAGACTGGGGAACTTGAGACTGAGGAACTTGAGACTGAGGAACTTGAGACTGGGGAACTTGAGACTGGGGAACTTGAGACTGGGGAACTTGAGAACAGGAGGGGTCCTCTTCAGAGCAGGGGCAGGAGAGGTCCTCTTCAGAGCAGGGGTAGGAGAGGTCCTCTTCAGAGCAGGGGCAGGAGAGGTCCTCTTCAGAGCAGGGGCAGGAGAGGTCCTCTTCAGAGCAGGGGCAGGAAAGGTCCTCTTCAGAGCAGGGGCAGGAGAGGTCCTCTTCAGAGCAGGGGCAGGAGAGGTCCTCTTCAGAGCAGGGGCAGGAGAGGTCCTCTTCAGAGCCTGGAGGTGTCGACCCTTGGACTGGAGGCTCGTGGAAAGGTTTCACCGGAGCCCCTTGGACAGGCTGGGCCGGAGCCCCTTGGACAGGCTGGGCCGGAGCCCCTTGGACAGGCTGGGCCGGGGCCTCTTGGACCTCATCCGTCGAAGCAAGATGCGATATGTCCTCCCGGACCACCGCCAGAGCAGGATGCGATGCGTCCTCCCGGACCACCGCCAGAGCAGGGTGTGATGCGTCCTCCCGGACCACCGCCAGAGCAGGGTGCGATGCGTCCTCCCGGACCACCGCCAGAGCAGGGTGCGATGCGTCCTCCCGGACCACCGCCAGAGCAGGGTGCGATGCGTCCTCAGAGACCACCGCCAGAGCAGGGTGCGATGCGTCCTCAGAGACCACCGCCAGAGCAGGGTGTGATGCGTCCACCGGGACCACCGCCAGAGCAGGATGCGATGCGTCCACCGGGACCACCGCCGGAGCAGGATGCGATGCGTCCACCGGGACCACCGCCGGAGCAGGATGCGATGCGTCCACCGGGACCACCGCCGGAGCAGGATGCGACACGTTGGAGGGTTCTGGGGAAGGTGACCACCTCTCACAGCAGGTCAGACCCTCCATGGCGACATCCTTCAGTGCAGACCCATATACCCTCCGGACATAAAGGTAGTAATTACCAAGTGCTGGGACCGCTATCAACTCTGGATGGGTGGAGAAGATGACATTTAACCTATCAGCCGCCCGCAGACGTAAGTGGGGGCAGGTTGGCTTGGCAAAGACCTCCCACACAGCCTCCTCGAGCATCTGCATCATCCCCTGAACAATCTCCTCCGTCGGGACCGGTCCAGAAGCAGAACATGAGGTGCCGTCCGTGGAACCCGCCGACACCAGCACGGGAGAAGGATTAACCCTCTTATCAGCTCCAGAAAACCTCCGGGACCGCCGCCGTCGTGACCTGACAGGAGGGGTTTGAGGCTGGAGCGGCGTGGTCATGAACCCGCTGCACAAGACGTTTGCAGCAGGCCTGGACAGAGGAGTGGAGCCTCTGCGTGGCTCTGGCCTGATGGCCAGCCGCGTTCCCCAGAACGGTGACTCCTGCTCCTTCTCTAGCTCCATAAACTCCAGGAGCGTGAGATCCTCCATGACAGGTACGATGAAAAAAAAGAAGAAAAAAAATACTCCAAGTGCTGTGTCAGCGTTGGGTCAGATTTTTGGGCAGATTATTCTGTCATGAATCGAGTTCAGAAGACCCGTGAAGACGCCAACACAGTAAAAATATATTAAAAAGTCTTTATTTAATGCAGAGGTACCTGGAGGGCAAGGCTGAGGCAGGTTCAGAGGCAGGCTAAGGTCAAAGTGGCAGGCAGAGAGCAAGGCAGGGGTCAGGCAAAAAACAAGGTCCAGAGGCAAAGATCAGGCAGGGTGGATGGCTGGAGAACTACTGGCAAGGCTGTAATAATCTGGCATCTGTTGACTGGATGGCTGGTTCTTTTATAGCAGGGGAAGCAGGTGAATGGGATGAGGCTGATTACAGGAGCAGGTGGAATGAATGGAGCTGATTGAAGCTGACAGGTTGCTGGGGAAAGCAGGGCTTGGCTGGAGCTTGGTGAGAGGAACCAGGTGAGCTGAATGAAGGTATAATGAGGAAGTGGAGGAGGGTGAAGGATGGGAGTCATGACATGTACTCTAAATTTTATAATCCCTGCATTATCAGCCAAATTATAAGGTTGTCCGTTTTCAAGATCAAATATAAAGAAATTTAAAATAGGCTTAAAATATCTAACCAAGTCAATAAGAATCCTCTAACACCAGTGTCATCATGCTATACGAAAAACAGTGGCAGCTTCACATTCCTGAGATTACCACGAATCCATCGATACCAAGTTTGTCCTGGTCCATGACTGGGAAGGAGCTGAAATGTCCACACAGAGTGAACCTGTTTTTACTGCGAGGTCCGCAAATTAATTGGCGGCAGCCGCCCGCGATAATAATTCTGATTAATATATATATAAATTAATTAGTGTTATCACTGATAACACTAATTAATTTATATTTGATCTTGATGGTGGAACTAAAGGCGTTTAACACTTTCTTCTTTCTTTCGGTCTTTATTTTGGTTTATAGCATTAACATAAAATTTTTCTTTTCAAACAAAACAATATTAACAATTTGAATTTAAACCAAAGAAGGAATAGGCAGAAGCAATGCTTATTTTAGCCTACCCTATTTTCCACCTAAGATACATAACCAATATACATTTCTTTTATTTTCCCCAATATAAATATCCACAAGGAAAATTCATTAATGCCTATACATACTTTTCATACCCTGTAAATATGTGACACTTTACACCTGCTTTAAACTTTAGTAAAGAAGTACATTTCTTCAAATCATCATCTAACTCATTCCACAATTTCACACCAAAACGGAAACACATCTTGATTTCACATTAGTTCTGGCTTTTACACATTCAAACATAAATACACCTGTGAGATTATAGTGATCATCTCTTGGTTTGAAATAAACTTTTATGCAATTTGGGATATTATTATTAACTACTTTATGAAGAATCTCTAAGATTTTTACTTTAATAATATCTCCTAATGTTAGCGTTTTCGTTTGACTAAATAGATAATGGGTTGGTTCAAGGTATCCCAATTTATTAACTATTTTAATCGCCTTTTTTTGTAATTTAAATACAGTCTCAACACACGTTTTACCTGCATTTCCCCAAACCTCTGCACAGTGTGACAAATAAGGCATCACTAAAGACCTATAAATCAAAAACAAGGCTTTTTTATTTAGTATATCAATAGTTTTATAAAGTATAGCAATAGATTTAGACACTTGCTGTTTGATATATTCAATGTGTGGTTTCCAACTGAGTTTACTATCAATAGTCACACCTAGGAATTTAGTTTCATGTACTTGTTCAATTGGGACTCCATTTAAATACAGCTTAGCACCGTCATTGTCCCTTTTCCCTGAAAATATCATAAATTTGGTTTTATTTTCATTTAGTGATAGCTTGTTGTAATGAAACCATTTTTTAACCCTTTGATACATAATGGTCACTACAGTGGACAGGTACTCAAAATTGTTATTTCTTTATTTTTGCTATTAAGCACAGCTGTTGAAGACTTTATTGCATTTGAGCCCCTCCATTTGGACTTCAGTAAGTCAAGCCAACATATTTCATGTTCAGAATGCACGCTGTCCACTGAGATGGACATGTAATAAATTATTTGTAAATTAACAAAATGTTACAAAAAATATTTGTTGAAATTTGTTTCATTCACACCTAAAGATGAATGAAAAAAATTGTTTAAAAAATCTTGGTTGAAGATTTCATAATTCATGCATCAGATGGTTAATTGAATCCAATTCGTCTTCAACCTCTTGTAATAATTTACTCATATCTTTTACCATACAAATGAAATTTGTATCATCTGCAAACATAATAAATTTTAACCGAGACGATACAGAAAAGATGTCGTTCAGGTATAGGTTGAATAATTTCGGTCCTAGCACCGAGCCTTGCGGTACACCACATATTACTCTTTCAAGCTGTGAATCTATATCATTAACATTTACATATTGAAATCTACTGCTTAAATAACTTTCAAGCCATTGATTGGTTTTACCACGAAGACCATAGTATTCACATTTCTTGAGCAGGTATATGTGATCAATTGTATCAAATGCCTTACTCAAGTCAATCAAGACAGCCACTACATGAAGTTTTTGATCCACTGCTGTTGCAATCTGCTCTACCAAATCCATAACTGCTAATGAGGTTGAACGATTCTTCCTAAATCCATACTGATGGTCATTTAAAAGATCAAACTTGTTGGTAAATGCTTCAAATCTAATTACAAAAAGTTTCTCAAGTATATTTGAAAACTGTGGCAGTAAAGAGATAGGTCTATAGTTACAAGCTAATAATGTATCACCACTTTAATAAATAGGAATAACTCTGGCTATTTTCATTTTTTCAGGGACTGTGCCACTTGAAAATGATTTATTACAAATATAAGTAAAAGGTTCAATAATGCAATGGATAACCTCCTTGATGAGAGACATATCTATCCCATGAAAATCTAAGGACTTTTTACTTTTGAAACTATGTACCGCTTGGATCACATCACTTTGGCTTACACTGCTCAAAAACATTGTATTATTATTTTTATTTATTTCATGGTTAATGTCAACTTCTGGCAGCTTTTTAGCTAGATTAGGGCCAACATTCACAAAATATTTATTAAACTCATTTGCAATGTTCTTTCCATTTTTATTGTGAATATCTATACCTGCTTCTTTTGTATTTCTTATTAATTTATTTAACACATTCCATGTACCTTTAATAATATTTTTGTGTTTTAGGAAAAGCTGATCATAATATTCCTTTTTTTGCTTCCTTATTATTGTAGTTAATTTGTTTTTATATTCCTTATACCTTTTTTCTTTTTCCTTTGTTGGATTTTTTATAAAATCCAGATACAGTGATTTCTTTTTCTGGCAAGCCCTTTCCAATCCCCTAACAATCCAGGGTGGGGACCTTTTTTTTAAGTTTTGCTTATGATATTTTAGAGGACAATGTCTATCATAAGCTCCCAAAATGAACACTGAACACCTAACATGAATGCAGCTTCTGAGAGCTAGCTAATATCAGCTAAAACTGTGTTCTGCTGCTCACCTTCCTTCTTGAAGAATCTAGTCAATACTTGCTTCTGTTCGATTAACTTTTTCTCCTTCTCCTTCTTTTCTTTTCTGGAAGCCAGATTTCCCTTTCTTGGGAAAAGACATGACTGACTCTCCTGCCTCCAGCTCTGGCTGTCGGCATCTGCGATGTCTCACTAGCACATGCGGCAGTGCAGCCCCTGGCTGCTGGTGTGGACTAAACCACTTTGCACATTTTTAAGGGGTGATAGATGCCTCAGAGATTATTCAGTTATTATTTTTAAGGCGAAATTCTGTTTCTTAACCTCTTTATCCAGGTAAAGGGAAGTTTATTAAGACATTAAGTAAGTTGGGGGGAAAAAACAACAACAATAAAACATTTTTATTCAAAGCTGTCTCAGGGCTCCTCCCTGCAGTGGGCCCTGGGTAAACGGTACCCTTTCCCCCCCCAGTCCGACGCCCCTGGTTGGAGTCACATCAAGATAAAACATCAACTGCTGTGGAGTTTTTGAGCCTGTCTTGGTGTTTTTCAAACTGGAGGCTAGATCGATTCTGGAAAGAGCGATAGTTCATCACAGGTCCAACACAAAGACCCACATACACATTGACACAAGGTCAAACTCTCTTCTGAGGTCAATTCAGAGTAACCAATTTATCTTACATGCATATTTTCAGAATATGACTATGACAGCTCAGAGAAAATCCACACATGAATGTCAAGACATACACACTCAAATGCACAACCAATGATTGTGTATGTGTGTTTCAGCACACTGGACAAAACTATGATGAAAACCAATTTGTTGGATTAAATGTAAATAAACTGTGTGCATGGCATAAGTGCTTGTCAGTAGTTAGATGTGATCAGTTACTACTTTGCACAAAGACAAAGAGGCAAATATTTTGTAAACAAATAGTTGAAGCCGACTTATCACAAAACCAAACAAGCAACACATTCTCTCCATTTCTTCCCAGGTTTAACATCCTGGGAAGAGTTGTTCGGATGAAGCATGAGTTGCTGTGATTCTTGATTAACTTGTCGTAAAATATGTAAGTATACAGACCCAGGTTGTGTAGTAAACAGAGAAAAAAGGTCCTGCCCAAGGTGGGGACTGCTTTGAAAGCTATTTCTCAACATTATCGATTTATGTTCTGCTTGGTGAACTGAATTACATTCGATCCAATTTGGTTTCCCACCTTTTCTCCTCTGCGGGACAGGAGCCTGATTTGCATGTAGCTGCCGCTGAAGTATAGCAAATAAAGACTGAACAATTGAGTGAAAGGGGTTAGAGATGTGTGTACAGCTTAAAACTTAATCATGAACTTGTTTATGCCTCTCAGTAATTGTATAAATTCTTGTCAGATGGGAAAAGAGATTTCAGATTATGAGTTTCCTTTAATAAATGGCAGCATCTTGTTTAACATTTGGCAACTGCTTCAGTGTGGTTTAAAGCTATAACTGCAAATACAGTGTGGATTCAGAGACTAATGTCCATGGTAATCATCTCCTCTATTGGAAACGGTTGCCTTGGTAACCTAAAGTTTTAAAAATTACGCATTTCTGGATGGAGAGGGAGCTCAGAGGTATTTACCCATCCACATGGGTCACACATGTAACTTATATGAGTCAAAATGCCGGTTAGCAAATGCAACAGTTTCTTTCATCATCAATCACACTTAAGCATCAGTGAGAATCGGTTTTGGATCGCTGTACTGCGTTGCTCGCTTTATGATGATGTGGGAAAACTCCTGCCAAATTCCCTCCTTTTGAGCTGAACACATCTGGCAAAGCCTGTAGCTTCTGACAGGACAGCAGGCTTATTAATGATTACCTTCAGCAGGTGCCTCACACTATATCCTCTGACCTTTCCCTCTGAAGAAAACAGTCAATGGACTGCAACAGCGCCCAGTCAGATGCCCTTCCTCCTCCGCCTCCTTCTTCCACATCAACTATGTTAGAAGGCCAAATAGGCTCAAGCAAGAAAGGAAGAAAATAAGTGTCACTTTAATGGTCCCGTTTTTAGTCAAACTGGTTTAAAATGTGATCTATCTGAATGGTTTGGTGATGATTCAGTGTGAATTTCAGCAAATATTTTAAAACCCAGTGGTCTCGTTGGCTTTAACCTCTTGTTTTAAAGGTGTGGAACACTCGTTTAACAACTATATTTGCAGTATGCAAAAAAATATGGTGCACTATTTCCATACACTCAAAGTGAGCCACATCACAGTTGAGATTTCATACAGCAGGTTTAGGAATTTTATTTCCTGATATTTGGAGATTTCGCCTCGGATTGGATAATAGCAACACGACTCTACCACCGACTTGCAATGTGGATGTTTTATCTCCACAAATAACATAAGCCTGGAGCAGTTCTGCTGTGAGGTGGAGTTGCTAATAGAAATAGTTAGCTTCTACTAGCCGAGATGTTCTCTGCTGTTTCCTGGACCCTACACAAACAACAGCCATCCCCATCGTGAGCCAAGATGGATGAGTCCATGAATGTTAAGTGACAATGTGACTTAGATCTGTAAGGATTTTCAAATTGTATGTTTCACCGTCTGTTTTTTATCAGGAGCTAATGCAAGAGGTGGGTGTAGGAGACTGTTTTCATGTTCAGCCTGCATGAACAACTCACAGTGACTGATTACATTCAGGATAACAGAAAGACAGCTGAATCTTCCTTGTTGAATACACCATACACTAAATGCTCAGCACACCTCTGGGATAAAGTCATAAATGATTCCGTACATTGAAATTCAAGTGCTTTTTGATTGGGAACGTATGGATTTTTCCTTTATTTCTTTAACCCTCTCCGGCTCAAAATAAGTTTTGATAAAAGGACGAACAACTAAGTCCTTCAGGGGTACTTCTGAGTTAAAAATGCTCATGAAATACGTATGTGGAGTAACCAGGTAGGTAGGTTTTAACATTGCAAAACTGCAACGCCTGCCTGCAGAGGGTTAAAAAAGCACTCACTCATGCAACAAATAAGCATTGGGTCTAAACAATACCGTAACGGTTTTCAACATGTGTGAAAAATGAGATGTTATCTAACTGGTGAGGGAGTTTAATTATTTCTGTTCAGAAATGATATCATGGGGTGCCAGTAGCCCTACTGTCTCAGTCTTTGTTTCTGTTTGAAGATCATGACAGGCTACATAGCCTGAATCTTCCTTCTGGGAAAGCAGCAGGACATTCATCAGATGGGTACCCTTTAAAGGGCTCTAATGGTTAAGATTCTGAGTGAATGCTGAGATTCCTATTAGTGTTTCTTTTTTACTCAGAGTCCGTTTTGAGCTCTGACTGATTGTGAGGCTTTGCCGATGCTGTCTGGAAAACGGGATGATTTCTGTGTTGCTAATTGAGAAAACATATTAGAACCGGTTTCTACTTGTCCTTCTATGTTTTTAACACATACATGATACAAATTTTCCAAAGTTAAAATGCATTCAGTTTTATTTCTCACTCATATTTGTGATTTTATTTTTTTGATTAAAGATATTTCAAAAATTTTTTAATGATTAATGTGTGCAGTCCATGTTTGTACGCTATTTTTTGGTGGTGGTGGTGGTGGGGGGGGGGGGGGGGGGGGCATCAATTTAAAGAGTTGAACTTGAAAACGTAAAACAGCGGTTTCATTCATCAATTACACAGAACTTCAAAAAAGCTTTGAAATGTGCCAAAGAGACAAAAGCGTTGAACTTTCATTGTGTTCCATGACCTGGGTGCCAAATAATAATAATGATAAAGACACTAAATACAAGATACAACAAATAGGAAATGTGCAGAGCTGCGGCGGCCTGGTAATCGGGAGAAACAGGATATTTCCCGGTGGCCTGGCCGTTAATCTGGCCCGCTCAGTGATTGCCGATGGTCATCACCTGCACAATATCTAAATGAACAATCCGTCATGCTGCTCATCAGGGCATCATGCTCTCCTTCATTCACACAAAGTCAGCAACCTGGGCACAAAGACACCCCTTCCTCCCACTTTGTCATGGTCTGGGAAAGTTCTGCCGGGATCCCCCACGCCTGAGCGCACCGCACCTGTATAGCCTGGCCTTCCAGACTCGTCCTCTGTTTAATTCTGCACAGAGACCGAGTCTGGTAACTTACAGACAGAGAGACACTTGAGGGCAAGACTAGGCAGTTCAAAAATAACCAATCAGAAAAAAGGCCGAAATGCTGACTGAACCTCGCGATGCTGTAGTTTTTTAGCTGTAGTCAAGATTGGCGTCTGGCGACAGTGCAAACATCTTTCTTTAGAAGAAAGGCTTTTAGCTTCTACTTGTGGTTTTAAAGACATTCAAGTCATTTAGAACAGAGGAAAGAGCCGCAGCGAACTTCGCTTCTGTTGCCATGTTTATGACAAACTCTGCGTTATGGTGTGTGACGTATGCTACTCAGCGCTGATTGGCTCGGTTAGAATTCTCAGGGGGTGGGGTTATTTCAATAGGAGAGTTCCCAGACCCTTTCTCAGTGCAGAATTAAACAGAGGAGGACTCTGGCAGGCCAGGCTAGCACCTTTAGCCCCATGAGGCAAAATAGACCAAGTCTGCCAAGAAAGGTGGAGTAGAAAAGGAGAGATTGAAAAAGAAAGCTCTGGCCAGAGATGTATGCTATGTCTGTCCTGTATGTTGTGATTATTTTGGGAGAACAGGTTTTAATTGGGGATTTTGGACCAGTGCAAATATTGCGCAGCGCTCAGTGAGCGATGCTGGGTGCCCGGAGTGGGTTGGGGAGAGAGAAACAGTGACTGTTAGAAACTGATCACGATGATCAGGTGCTGCTGATGGTCAGATTATCAGACTCATATTCTTTCTAGGGACAAAGAGCTGTGCTTTGGACTGGTACCAGTACCTGTGCCACTTCTAAATATAACCTTTCAGCATACCAGCACTTTTTTCTAGAGTACAGTGCATACCAGTAAGATTTCTGGGTATCCATTAGTTGAAATATCCAAGATTTAAAAAAAAAAAGTGTTTGTCCTCAAAAATCAGTCATCCACAATCTGGCACGCACTCCATAAAGGGCCTCATTTTGTGCGAAAGGCGCATCACTGCCGCGAGACGCAACACGCGCCACCATCAGCTCAGGCAGAGGAGAGAGAAAAAGAGAACAGTTTTCCGTCACCATGCAAATTTCAGTAATAATGGTTGATAGCAGCAGCAGCAGCTTACCAACTAGTGGTTAAATGCTCCAACAGACAGGTAGATCCATGGAGGAGGAGAGTGGAGACAAATGGAAGATTGTGATCAAAAACAAGACATTAAATGCTGAAAGAGGAGTGTGCTTCACTTGAAAGTGCGTGATGTTGGAAAAACAACAACTTTGTGAGCATAAACATGCTGATCATGAGACAGGAGAGATGATATTTCTGACTGGACCTAGATTGATCTGGATTAGATTTTACAACAGCCATCATTTATGATCATTTATGAAATTTCTTGTTAAATGCATAAAACTTCACCTCTGGTTTCTATTGTCTTTGGTTCAGAGCCTTTAAATCCTTAGTATTATCATTGGTGTTTAAATAATATGTAGGTAAACATCCATACAAACTCCAGTGACATCATGATGGCTGCAGACATTGGGGAGTTCACACTGTTAGTATTGTTAGATCTTTCTGTAGCTTTTAACACTGTTGATCACAACATCTTAATTAACGGACTTGGTGACTCAGTGGGGATCTCTGGAAATGCTCTAGACTGGTTTAGATCGTACCTTTCTAACAGAAGTTACAGTGTCTGAATAAACCAAATCATGTCAGATTCTACTGATCTATTCTGTGGGGTACCCCAGGGCTCTGTTTTGGGTCCACTGTTGTTTCTGCTGAATATACACCCTCTTGGACAGATACTTGATTCTTTGCACAATGTCTCTTATCACCTACTGTATATGCAGATGATTTCAGATGTACTGCTCCTTTAAGGATTCTGAGTTCTATAAACTGTCTGAATAACTAGAGTGTCTATCAGCTATCACCAGCTGGCTAGAAGATAACTTCCTTCAGTTAAACTCTGAAAAGACTGAATGTCTGATCATTGCCCCTGAGAGCATGGTTCCCCTGATTAGTCTAAAACTTGGTCATTTATACTCTGCCGTCAAGACAAACTTAAGGAATTTGGGTGTTATTTTTGACCAATCAATGTCTCTTGAAGGTCACTCAAAAACGTTGGCCTGAAACAGTTTTTTATCATTTAAGAAATATCTCCCAACTGCAAAGGTTGGTGTCAAAACATGAACTTGGAATGGTTATTCATGCCATTTTAGAATCCTGATTACAACTTTCAATGCTCTACATGGTCAAGCTCCTCCCTATATTACTGAACTGTTAATGCTCCAACCCGAGCACTCAGGTCTACCCACCAGAACCTTCTAGAAGTTCCAAAGACCAAATATAAAAGTCGAGGTGATCGCTCCTTCCAGACTACTGCACCCCGACTCTGGAATGATCTTCCTTTATCCTTACGCAGCATTGACAGTCTGGACACTTTTTAAAAAACAACTTAAGACCCTTTTATTTAAAGCTGCTTTTGCCTAAAACTTTTATTTTCTTATTTTTAACTCAAAATTTTTATTTTTCATCTATTTTTGAAAATTTTTTACTTTATGACTTTATTTTTTGTGATGTTAATCTAATTCTGTTTTGAGAGCATTTTTGATTTTATGATGTTAATCTGTTTATGACTTTATGACTGTTGTATTTTGTTTTGATCTATGCGAAGCACTTTCTGATTCTATATCTGTGATATGTGCTGTATAAACAAAATGTACTTACTACATACTGGCCTAAGTCTGTCTAGTTGAGAGAGAGAGAGAGAGAGAGAGAGAGAGAGAGAGAGAGAGAGAGAGAGAGAGAGAGAGAGAGAGAGAGAGAGAGAGAGAGAGAGAGAGAGAGAGAGAGAGAGAGAGAGAGAGAGAGAGAGAGAGAGAGAGAGAGAGAGAGAGAGAGAGAGAGAGAGAGAGAGAGAGAGAGAGAGAGAGAGAGAGAGAGAGAGAGAGAGAGAGAGAGAGATTATATTTATAATATATTACAGCATTAGTTGTAGTAGTATATACAATAATTTCATTTAGACCAAAACAGTCTGCTAGTCTGATGGATTCCTGGTCATAACAGGGTCGATGCTGAAGCTGGAAGTGAACCAGCACTCCTTGTTAGTTGCTGACTGAAGCATCTAAAAACTGAGGCTCATCTATGGCACGAGAAGTTCTGAGTGGTCTGCCTTTCATAAGTTCAGCTCAGCTCAGAAGCAGCACAGCATCAGATGACCTCAATGATGACTTTGCATCCAGAACAAGGAGATGTATGCGCCTGCAAAAGGCTTCTGCCATTGTTGAACGAGGCAGTTTATTTAATCTGTTCGTACTAAATTGTAAACCTAAATAGCACTAATGATGCAGTCATTTAGCAACGGGGAGCATACATGTAGTCTGGTACCTGTTAGTGTCAAGTTCAGGTGATGATGATGTCGGGCCTATTTCGTCTAATGTGCAGGAGGCACGACTTACAGAATTAAATAGAATTTGAGTTTATGCAACGTAAGTACAGATTATAGCAGCAGAGCACATATTTATATTATACAGGAAAGAAACTTGGTGTATGTGAAGCTTTTATTTAGCTGTTTTACACTTTTACATCAGTAGGCACCGAACTTAACTCACTTTTAGTGTTTTGCGTGAATCAGGTGTTGGCCTAGCAAGGTTTCTTAATTCTCGGCCTGAATAATTGTCCCAGTCCGCTGCTGGTGCAGAGTGTTTCATTAATTCTTATGCAGAACAAGACATACGTTTGACAGATTTGCTGCTTCATGCGCAACTTCTTTCTTCAGAAGCTAAACAGATGTATGTGCAGCAGCGGCAGCAACCCTTGTATGCTTTAAGTCTGTCAGAATATTATTTTTGTTGAGTGAAAATTTCTATCATCCTCATTATAGTAATGCACCAATATTTCATGATTTTTTTTCACTTATTTATTTTCTTATGATCAGTGTGGATGGTCCAGAGCAGTGGTCACCAACCTTTGTGAAGCTGAGAGCTACTTCATGGGTATTGAGCCAAACGAAGGGCTAGGTTGATACGATAGTGACCTTTGAACTAGAATAGATCAGTTACACTAAATTGTATGTATAAGAAATATATTTGAATGTTTTTTGTTTGGACTACTAAGAGTATAGTTTTAAAACCTGTATTGATGCATTTGGAAAAAGATGGCAGCAACTTTTTAAAATTTTATTTCAGACTAATTTGGAGAAATGGGCTGTGAGCACCTTATGTGGTTCCTGGGTGCACCAGGTTGGTGACCCCTGGTGTAGAGCATTAACATCTTGCTAACTGTATGTGTTGCGAGCCCAGTGAGTTGTGACCCCTGTATGAGAAGGCCAGCAGCCCACAGGGCCATACCTTGATGGTTTTCCTGCTGCTGAAGATTCAGCACCTTCAGAGTACACCCTCCTTTGCAGAGGCTACCTATCAGATCTCCAATGGAAGGTTCAGCACCATGGAGAGCAGCCTCTACCAAGAAGCTTCCAACAAGAACGCCAGCTGCAACCTATTAGGCTGTGACGAGCCAGCGTTTAAAAACAGGAATTTGTCACATGTTTGAGGAGGGGCTCAGATTTTGTCAGGGTGCCACCAGTGCTGTTGGGTGGCTTGTCCTAAAAGACTTGATGAGGTTTTTTGATACTAGGATGCTTTTAGAGTTCTTTGTGGTAAACTGGGACAATTTATGGTTAACTCTTGGTTCAGATTAAGGCTGGTTGTTGGTGCAGCTTACTGATTTACCTTTTACTGTAGTGCGCAATCTGGGAGCTTGCTCCTGGTTACCTTACTCACCGGCTCTATGTGTATATGTTGTGTTTTTATACCTACCTTCTTTAAGAATATTCCTTAGAAACCATGTTAAGTATCAACCTCTTTCATGGAGGGACTCCTGTTTAATAAACGCTTAAGCTATAAAGTGGCCTCACCCTCCTCTTTGTTCCAATAGTCCTCTCTTGTTTGTGTCCCTTTGTCCTGGGTCTCCTAGCCAGGAAGGAGTGTAACAAATAGGGGCTTGTCTGGGATTTTGAATTTGTATATTAAACAAGTGGTAAGGTTGTGTTTTGTGAGAGGAGGTATAACTTGCAGGGTGTGTGTTTTTTGTTGTGTGCAGTGGATTGTTATGTGATAGTTTACTGTACTGAATGTACATTTGTTTTATCCCTCTGTTGTCGCGTTGAAGATGTTCACTCTTAAGGAGTTGTTGGACGCGCCCTCGCCGGAAGCAGTCATGGGTTGTCGTAAGTGTGACTTGATGGAGATTGCTGCCCACCTGGGTCTTAGTGGCACCTCCACAATGCGTAAGCAGGAATTGTGTGAAGCTGTTATATCTGCTTTGGAAAAGGAGTATCTGATTCCCGACGTGGACATAACAGAGGATTCTGCCCAGATGACCCAGCCTCAACGAAAGACTGAAGATGGTGCTGGAACCAGCGCTCCGCCTCCAACCTCTGAGGCTCCTGGTCTTCAGACGCCACTCAACAGCAGTTTGTTCTGATAGTCCTCTCTAGGGTTGGGCATCGAGCATTGATTGAAACTGGTTCCAACTGTTAGTTTTCCCCAGAACCTTTCAACATTTTTTATTTCAATTCCTAGTTTCGATTCCTAGAATGCCGACCAGAAGAGGAATCCGCGGCCGACCTCCATGAAAAATAAACGTGATCTGCAAATTGTGATCAACGCTTTTCAGAGCTGACCACACCAGCTGTCTGTGTGCAGCACCGAGTCCCTTTCAGGACTGACAGCTTTAGTAGACAAACCAGCACAGATAAAAAGGACACTGGTGTGGAACCACCAGATATTTTAAAACTAATTTTTACTCCTGTTCTTTTCCTTGGTGACAATAATGATGTCTCATCACTTATGGGATTCTTAAAAGCTGTTTCCTAATGTTTGTAAGCGGCTGAGCAGTCCTATAGCTTAAATGCAGTTAGTTGAATTTTCTTTAGGAAGGCGACATAGCCCCACAGTGACAGTTATGGAAATAAGTGGAAAGGCAAACACAAATGTAAATTAGTCAAAGCAGTGTAGCTTCAGATAAAACCCCTGACTGGCTGCAGAGGCAAGTGTGTTCGTGCACAGAATGCGGAGCAAAGCCAACCTCTTGTAAACAAAGCATCCGCTATTTAGTTTCAGTTGGCTTAATTAAAATGAATGAGGGGGGCCTTGTGCAAAGAAGACATTTCTTTTTTTTTTTTTTTTGTCGGTGGATGGAGAGAGGACTTGGCCGGGGTGGATGGAAAGCTGGACTGAGCGATAAAGTTACCAGCGGATGGCAGTGACCAATTGGACAATGACAAACAGAGCCTCCAGCCAAAAGCCTAACCATAATGAGTTTAGAGGAGAAACATACATGTTAATATCCACTTCAATCAAATTATTATGGTTATACTCTGTGTTTCATCTACAAGAGAGACCTGCATTGAGTTTGTGTGTGGGGATTACAAAGCTGGAAAATATATTTTTAATGTGTTTGAGAGGAATTTGTGTACATTATTTTAAAATGCAGCTGAAGATATTTACCAAATATACTGCAGCTCTGGGAACAGAATGTGGGATAAAAATGTAATTTCAGTACAATCCAACTATTAACACCACAAACACCAAAGTGACATCTAGTGTGTGGAGGTTGTAGTTGCAACAATAGAATACGTTTTCGTTGGGATGCAGGTTGACTGCTAATACGTGAAGTGACCAGCCAGCACTGTGTCCAGTGACTTATTTCTAATAATATGTTAATTTCACAACAGTATTTAACGTTAGAACAACTTCTGGGCTCAGAAGCAGCTGAAAGACTTGCCAAGTCTGCCATTTTCCACAGTGCCAGCCTCACTGTGCCAACTGTTTACCGCATTTGGCAACCTGCAATGGTGCCTTCTATTGGCTGTTATGTATATATGGTAAATGGCCTGTATTTAATATAGCACCTTCTAGAGTCCTAGAGCCCCCAAGGCACTTTACAACACAATCAGTCATGTTTATTTATATGGCAGATGCTTTTATCCAAAGGGACGTACAATTGTTAACCTATAGGGCACGTTGTGATCTGTGGGGGAAACCGGACTACCCGGAGAAAACCCACGTATGCATGGAGAGAACTTGAAACTCCACGCAGAAAGGCCACAGCTTAGTTTCGAACCTGCAACCTTCTTGTTGAGAGGCAACAGCTAACAACTGTGCTACCATGCAGTCCAGTATTTAAACATTAACCCAAATAAATTATTTTTTATGAAAAAAATTGCTTTTAAAGGACAGACCGTACCTTCATTCTGCACACCTCTAAATGCTCCATGGAGGTATTATTTTAAAATATATAGCTTTTTATAAAATTTTATTAAACTTAAAAAATGATTCTTTAAAGTTCTGCTGTAGCTTTCAGCTTAAATGAATTATTGTTTTCATTCTGCAATTAATTAGATTACTATAATACATGCATTGCCCTAAGACCTTTGATTTTATGTTTACTATTATGAGCCTTCCTTATGTGCATGACCCTTGTGCACACTCAAATATGGCCTGAGTTATGGATGATTTTTATTTCTGTAAACTCAGTTAGGAACTATTTTCAAATTTTGATGGAAAACAGAGATAATGACAAGCTACAACATATCGTTTGGAAATGCAGGTATTTTGTTTCTGTTTCTGAAGTCAGCTTCCACAGGACCTCTGTTTAAGACTTCCTTAAGCTCTCTCTTTCATTGCACAAGATGGCACAGTTACCTAAAATGCTGGACAAAATCAATAGACATTTAAAAATAATCACGTTATAGGATATGACAAGCAGTTTTTTCTCCTAATCCCCTGCTAAACTACTGTACCTCCTAAACACACGAAGGGCAGCTGTATGAGACATGTGGTGTCAAAAATACATGATTACGAAATCTATCGATTCCTTTTTCACTCGTGGATGTGACATATGGAGGGCGAGTGGTCCAACAAACAGAGACAAGGTGAGAATCACCAATGTTGGAGCAAAAACCAACAGGACTCCTATAAGGATTGTGTCATTTTGAGTCTCGTCAATCACTGAACAAAGGATGATACAGTATTTATTAATAGATGCTAATGGTTTGAGGCCCTAACTAATAGTTACCTAAACATCTGTCTGAGTGTGAAACAGCCGGGACGATTGAGCTCCATCAAATTTAATCAGAAAAACAGATTATTCACCAGGATGAGGCTCTGCCTCAAGTGAATTGTTTAAGGTATACCATACCATACACTAACATGTTTATTTATATAGCACATTTAAAACAGCATGCCAGCTGACCAAAGTGCTGTACAGTAAAAAGGACAAAACCCCAAGATAAAAACAAGTAAAAGTCATATAGGAGGTAAGAGGTAATATTTAAAAATTGAAAAAGAAACATACAACAATAAAATACAGTCACAATAAAACGTAAAAACACTAAAAGCTTGATCACTGAATAAAAGCTAAATGATAGAAGAAGGCCTTCAGTACTGACTTCAATCAATCCAGTTCTGGGGCCTGTCGAACACTAAGGGGGAGAGCATTCCAGAGTTTGGGAGCAGCGAACGCAAAAGCCCACTCTCCACGAGATTTATACCTCATTTTCGCGACGCACAAAAGCAAATGATCTGCAGATCTCAGGTTTCAGTTTGGAGCATAAGGCTCTATCAGTTCTGAAAGATAAGCCGGGGCTTGACCATTCAGAATGTTGTAGACAAAGGTCAAAACCTTAAATTGGATTGGTATCTTGGTAATGAATGATTGTGGGATGGAGTGATGGGTCTGGGCTTTGTTTTCAGTACAGATAGGAGTGCTTTGGCCTGTAATAGTAAAGAAAGAGCTAAATCAGTACCCAACATTTCGTTCATGGTCCCAAAATTTGGATTGCAACTACAGAGAAAGAGAGCCAGGACACAAATGACTGAAATTAGCTTTCTCTGCTTGGTAGCTGAGTGCAACCTTTGAGAGAACCTGCATGCTGAAGTAGCCAGCTAAGGCAGTTCTGGCATCTGACCATCATGCTTTACAGTAATAGTTTTCTGAGTCCATTCCACCAGGAAAAGATCTTTGGCTTATAATTCACTGGTGGAATCCTTTCTGCCTTGTGTTCCCTCAGGAGAAGCTGGAGAGTTGCCGGACTAAGGAATGTTTGGGCTTTCAAAACAGACCTGTGAAATGGGTAAGTGCAGATGGATGGATGGATGGATGGATGGATGGATGGATGGATGGATGGATAATGATGGACTTGATGCAGTTTGATTTTTATAAAGTAATGGTTGGAGGGTCATGAACTAGTTTTTAGGTTACCATGAACTAAGCATTGAGCTCAAGACCACAAAGCTGGCCATGAAACAGATAAAGTGCTAAAAAATGTATTAGGTGAATGTTTCTTAGCCACGAGTCTCTAATTTCAAAGTTTAGACAGTTTCAAGGATAGAGAACTATTTGGTAAACATGAACGAAGCTTTCACAAAAAAAAAGACATGAATAAACAAAGTGTTCTCTGGTTCCTTCATAGGTAGTGGATAGGCCATGGTTCATTCATTGTTAGAAAGAACCATTTTGGTAAAACTAAGAGTACCAAAACTATCAAGTACCACTAAAGGGATTATACATGACACGTGGTAATTGGATGCTCGATATTGTTTGTTTGTTTGTTTTTACCAATATCCAGTATAATTATTTAGTCTAATTCTTACTTGTTGATACAAACCAATACCAACATATGTGAGTTCCTACTCACCAAACCCCACCCCCACCCAAAGAAAGGAAAATAACTGAAATTATTTTAGGTAACTAACATCACATATTGGTTGTGTCAAACAAACCAAACACCTCAAAACTAAACTTCTCCTTTGTCATATTAACATTGGAAATTTGGTTTTATGGATTATAAGTGCATGTTATGTAAAAACTGATCATTTCCATTAGTATAATAATAATAATATCAGATCCTGGTTTAAACTATGCTTAAAACCTGAGCTTTTTTATTTAAAACATTTAACATCATAATTTTACAAAAAACTAATATAATCAACATTTACCTGGAAATACCAGCTTAGTGGCCTAGTGGTAGAGTGTCCGCCCTGGGACTGGGAGATCGGATTTTGATATCCGGTCGGGTCATACCAAAGACTTTAAAAATGGGACCCAATGCCTCCCTGGTTGGCACTTTTAAGGCGTTGGATTGGGAGATAAGCCATCAAATAGTTCCCAAGCACAGCCACAGCTGCAGCTCACCCCTCCCCTCCATGGGGATGGGTCAAACGCGGAGATGAATTTCACCAGTGTGTGATGATGACATTAACTTTAAATGCAAATTTCATGAAATATAATCTATTTTAATGAGCATCTATAACTAATTTATTTTAGTTCGGTAGCAGCACAAAGGGAATAACAGAGTTTAACTGTGTGTTCAGATACCAACAAGGCTCCCATATTGACTTTGTGTCACCACCACTTGGCCTTTTGTTTTGGTGGGGGCGGCCTGTCAGTCTGATGGCCGTAGAAGAACGGAAGATTTCTCAAAGGAAAGACAGCAAGGGAAAGGTCGCTGTGAATAAGGGGCGGTTAATCCAAGAACCTTGTGTCATGCGCTCTGGGAATATCAAAGTCATTCCCATTACTTGAGAGGTCAGACTGGGACATCTTCCTTGTTTGCCCACTCCCCTCTTCTTTGTTTGTGATGCCTTAATGCCCAAGGTTGGTGAGCTTCAAGAAAAGGTTAGAAGAATCCTCACTGTCACCCCTCACCCCTTGTTCATCTGAGTGTTTGTTTGCTCATAGAAAGCTCCTTGCATAGAAATCAGCTGAGGTTTGGTGGTATTACCATTCTCAAACAGAAGGGAACAAAGATGCTTTAGTTGCTTTCATTCAATCTGAACCCATTTAATTTTTGATTAATATTGTGAGGAAAAATTCTTGAAGGTTTAAGCAAACTCTAAAATACAAATTGCCAATTTATGTTTGGCAAACCAAGGTATTGATCTGAACGTGTCATGCTCTTTGTTTTACAGAGTGCCTGGAGTGTTTGTCTCATTGTGCCAGTGAAGATAGATAGCAACGCTTTAATATGATGTCAGCTGTGGTGTCAGCTTGGCCAAATATCTAAGCCCTTATTTAGGAATCTCTGGCAGCCGAGGGGATGGCTTGCGAGTCCATTAAGTGTGAGGTGGAATCACATTTTCCACAACACTGCCTCGAGCATCCATCATGTCACAACTCCACGACTGTTCAGCTCCTGACTGCTGACACGCTGCGATCCAAACATACGGTTTAGACCCACACAAAACCTGAATGCAACAAAGGGGAAAAATTAGGACATTTATTTGACATTTGTCAACTGATGGATTTTATGCATATTTTAGTTACTTTGTTGATAAATAATTTGTGCTGCCTGTATACGAGTACTCATTGTTGCCTTAGTGAAATATGCTGTATTACATTTATTATATTAAAGCAGATATATGCTAACTGTAGAAGTGTACATTATACACTATGCTTATCCGGAGTCGGGTTGCGGGGGCAGTAGCCTAAGGCGAGAGGCCCAGACTTCCCTCTCCCCAGCCAGTTGGACCAGCTCCTCCGGAAGAATCCCAAGGCGTTCCCTGGCCAGGTGAGAGACATAGTCCCTCCACCGTGTCCTGGGTTTACCTTTAGGTCTCCTCCTGGTTGGACGTGCCCAGAAAACTTCACCAGGGAGGCGTCCAGGAGGCATCCTGACCAGATGCCCGAGCCACCTCAACTGGCTCCTCTCAATGTGGAGGAGCAGCGGGTCTACTCCGAGCCCCTCCCGAATGATCGAGCTTCTCACCCCATCTCTAAGGGAGAGCCCAGCCACTCTTCGGAGAAAACTCATTTCGGCTGCTTGTATCCGTGATCTCGTTCTTTCGGTCACTACCCAAAGCTCATGATCATAGGTGAGGGTAGGAGCGTAGATCGACCGGTGAATCGAGAGCTTCACCTTCTGACTCAGCTCTCTCTTCACCACAAAAGACCGGTACAACGCCCGCATCACTGCAGATGCAGCACCAATCCGCTGCGGATTGGTGCTACCAGAATCTTCTGGCAGATTCTGATTGGATCAGTAAAAGCAATGTGTCATGTCTTAACCCTATGTGTAATCAGTCTCTAGTGGAAACATTTAAAGTCATATTACTTATTATATTCTGTAGGATTATAATAAAGTAATTAATATTTTCATTTCACAAATTGGATCACATTTTATTATTGACTAACACTTTGTTTTATTAGCTTATTAAAAATAGAGTTCTTTGATTTATTAAAAAGGAAGAGTCCTTTGTCTTCATTCTTCTCTTGGGCTGGAAAGGAAAACAGTTTAGGAGCAGATGCATGAGATCTTGGGGCAATATCTCATGTAGATTAGTTCTTGCTGAGGAGAGGGGGGCAATGACTTTTAGGTGGAAAACAGTAATTTCATTCCGTTACAATATAAACAAACAACAACAAAAACAAACCCCTACTCGCACATACATACACATGCACGCCCACACACTAATGTTCTCAAATGAATATTTAACATACACGATTTTACTTTACAGTAACACAATTAGTTCAGTTAGTTCAACACACAGTGATCTTACTCAAGTCTTTAATTTCTCAGCACATGCTGTTTTAGCATACTTTCAAATTGGTATTTACTGTTTGCTTTAATAATGTCACCGGGCAAGGTGTTCCAACCAGTCATTGATCTGTATAACACCGTCTTGTTTCAATTATTTGTTTTTTGTTTGTACTTTAGGTAGAGTAAACCTACCTAGGCATGCCTCGTAACATAAATGTGTTCTTCGGAGCTGAACTTTAGCTCCAGATAAAGCGCTTGTGGCTGTTTGGTTAAAATAATGTTTCTCACCATCTTTCACAAAGAAACTGTGAATCTACCTTTAGCCCAATTTCAATCGCGCAGCATCTGTGACGGTTGCACGTCCTGTCCTGTTAATACTGCCTATCATGTTAGCGTCATTAGCCTTATACTTACACCTCCACACCAGCAGACTCCAGTGACAAAGGTCTGACCTGCGGTGAAAATTCTCTCCCCTTGCAAAAGCTACAGCAACTACACAGCAAAAAAAGAGGACGATAAACTGCTGGAACATTGAAAAAGATCTGAACGTTTGAAAGATGTGATGAGAGATGCTAACAACGAACACTGGGCAGGTGGTGTGATTAATAAATAAGAAACAGCTGTGTGGGGAAACCATGAGCCAACAAAGCTAAATCAAAGTTTTTTTTTAAAGTAATTTGAGGTCAAGTTTGTGACTTTCGTCTCATGAAGCTTCTTCACTTTTAGCTGTCACTATAGTAACTTAAAGTCCTGTGTCAGGTTTATGTCAAAGTACAGCAAATTCAGCAACGTCTTGTGGCAGGCCTTTGCTAAATTTTTAAAGTCATTCCTTTCAGATAGGGCTCATCTGCTGCAGGTTTTTTAGGTCTTCTGCTCCCTCCTTGGTCCCGTATGTCTCTGATTTTTTTTCCCCCAAGGCAACGCTGCACATAATGCTGAGACATGCCAAGCTGTGTTCAGTGACCTGACAAAAATTATATTTCTCTTCCATTGGGCCGACACTAGGTCCAATAATAATGATAATGATAAAACAGCAAATATAAAGACTGGTTTATGTGTCCAGTATAAAAGCCAATGTGTGTTAAACGGACTTCAAGGAAATATTAATACATTTTTTCCCACATCATCTGTTCCCTTTTAGTTAGGGAGGTGGTTATAATCTTGTGGTCAAATTAAATGAGAAAAGTCCAAAATGTTTCCCTTCCCTTGTGATTATTTAGCTCTAGTATGCCAGCGTGTCCCTGTGCAGCACAAACCCTGCACCATTTTTAGAGATTTTTTGATTTGGTATAAAGGGAGAAGTTTCTGGCAAAACAGCGAGAGTGTTAGATGTGTGATTTTTTTCTGCCATGGCCATACTGGTTTTAAAAAATATATCTTGTGCAAAGCCAACACTTGTTGCTTTAGCCTGACTGTTGGAACTCATCAGGGTTTCTCGTTATTTCTTTTGTAATTATCTCGTTTTCACAGCTTGACTTAGACCTTGCATCTTAAATTAGGTACGAGTGCAAAGTGCTGCTGGAGAAAATGCTTCATTGAAGTGAGTTACTTCAGATCACGCGGCATCTGGATACACGTGCTTTAACACAGGGGTCAGTTGAACTCATGATGTAAGTGTTGCTCTTAAAATAACTCAATTTAGTAGAAGATATTTTCTCTGCAGAGGCTGGTGCTTTTAACACATTTATTACAGGTTACATTCAATTACTTTAACTACTAGATAAGGCAGTGGCTAATGTCAATGAGAGCCAAGTCCATGTAACGTTGTGTTAGATGATGAAGATGACATGTTCATTTATTTATCATTCATTAAACAGGAAGGTGCCAATGAGATGTTCTTTCTCCCAGGAGGTCCTGGTCAGGATTGCATCTTATGTTAGAATCAGATTAGGAGAAAAAGGCCAAGAAAGCAGGTTTTGCTTGTGCAGTTAGTGAAATAAAAAAGCTATATGTTCCAGATCAGATGATCAGGCAATGTAAACCTGCTCCTACCTGAGAGAGGTTTGATTTACTCATTTTACATGTGTGACAGTGTGCACATCCTTTCATTGTATCCCGATTGATCATGCATCCTGGCTACTTGGCCACGGGGATGCCCCTTTGGCTGATTTGGTTAGCATGTGTGACTCTCACCCGAGAGTCTAGGGATTGAATCCTGCCTGGGCCCTTGTGTCTCCACCTTGCCACACACGCTTCCAGTCCATTTGATTAAATACAAGGATTAAACTCTTAGGTTATAGGGAAGTGTCTGCTGGTTGATAGTCATGCACTGTACCGGTTGTAGGGAACGAAACATACAGTACATACTTCACTTGTTTGATCATAAATAAAACAGAACTAAACATGTTTTGGAGCTAAAAGGTGAGATGTAATTCCAGTCAGTATATACAAGATAACCAGGGTCCACTAGATTATTTTGCATCTTGGAGGTGGTACTGATGTCCAATCCCAGTCCTTGAGGGTTGCTATCCTACGTAACACCCAACTGACATGTTAAACATGTAATTCAAACATGAATCAGGTGTGTTGTAAGCAGAAAACCGACAAAAACATGAAGATTAGCCCCCATCCCGACCAGGATTGGACACTGACTTGGTGGATATGACACCATCTATACCTGCTGGTTTAAGCGTAGGCCTACAGGAAGCTGGTGCTTTTTATTTATTCATTATTTTTTTAAATGTAGATAAAGAGTTAACAAAAAAATTACTTAAAAATGAAAGTATTCATGATGTGTTTGATTTAAGTGAAATTATGAAAGTATGCATTTACAAATGTCCTTAAAAGTACATAATTTAAAGTGTCTTATGAGTGTGCTCCTGTTTCAGGAAGTAGAAGTTAGCAGAGCAGAGAGGAGCAGAAGACGGAAGGATTTGGAGTTATTACTTATTTCCTGATATTCGGACGTCTCACCTCTCATTGACTAACAGCAACGTGACTCTAACCACTGGATTTGTTTGGTTTGCAACTTTGATTGAAGGAATTTCTGCCATGTTGTGGCATTGCTAATGCTAACGGTAAGCTTCTACTAGCCGAGTCATGCTCTGCTCTCTCCTGGACGTTAAATCAGCAACAGCCTTGTCTGCCTCAAGCCAAGATGGATGACACCATGAATGCTAATTTTTAATGTGAGATGTAACTGACTGGCTTTTCTAATCCAAATGATTCCCTGTCTATTTTTTATTGGCGGCTAATGCAGGAAATAGGGCAAGAGCATTATTTTCATTTTTGGCCTGCATGTGAATCTCAGAATGACCAATCACATTTGAAAAACAACAAGTAAAACAAATGGTTTCTCAGTGAACTTGGTCTTCAGATGCATACAACTGTTCTGTATCTGTTCTATATCTGTACCTAGACAGATTCATCCTCCCATCAAAGGGCAACACGTAAAGAAAATACATATGTTCACATATTCATACCTGTTAAGAATTAACTAAACCATGAACTGGGCACTTACCATGAACTGAGAACAAATAAATATATTATTTAGCTTGCAACACTCCATTGACAGTTATCAATCGTGGGGCTGGTTCTACTGATGTCTGCATGCTACTAGACAATGAACAATGTGACATAGTCACCACAACAGATTTCGGTAAACAAGTCTGCTGTTGAAGACGGTGAAAAATACATCATTTTTCTTAACAAAGGACTTAAATACATCTATCCGACCATGCCAGTCACGTACTTTGAGATTTATCAGCTTGTAAATTTCGTAATTAGCATGACTACAAACAAGACATCGGTACTTCGCATATATGACGTCACCACAGAATCTCTTCTCCTCTAACGTATCTGCTACTTACCACATGGCCAGATTTATGGTGGTTCTTTCCTCCTGAAGGAAGGGTTTGAAGTTTGCTGAATTTACGGTCATTTTCCCTCTGTTTTTCTCCGTGTCTGGTTCGATGACGTCACTTTCGTGAAGCACATTTGTAGTCCTGGACTTATTTTCACACAAAACCTAAAATAGCGTTTCCCTCCGTGTGAAAATAAACGCTTTCTTGGTATCAAAATGCGCCTTTAAAATCATCATATTCGGACATTATATGTGAAATCCATGGCACATAACAAGCGGAATTAGAAAATAGCGTTTTTAGCCCCATTGACTTTCATTCATTCCAGAAGTAGATGGGCATGAGTTAGACTCCATACAGAGAGCTGTGACTGGCCTGGCAGAATGCTGCTAGGGGCTGCAGAGGTTCCAATGGAGCATCCCTAGACCAAACTTTGCAAAGCAAGAATTTGAATTATTCACTAAGCTACACTTATGTTCTTTTTCTTTAAAAAATATTCTGTCATTTTCCCTAATTTCCTCAACAGAACTAAAACTTTTTTCATCCATTAATAGTTTTGAGCTTCTCAATAAAAAATGCACTGATTGGTACATCTGACCTTATCAACTGAAAAAAGTAAGACCACCTTTTTGCAGTAATTGAACGCAGAAGTTATTTGCTATTTCTGTGTAGTATAATTCTGAAGATAACAAGCAGAGGGGAGGCTGGTTCCTCTGAAAGACGAAAGATGGAGTCTGGCCTAAGCTCTGGCTTAAAAGGAAATGTCTGCCATGAGGTGTTTGATTAATTGCACCACAGGCCTGCTCATCAAGAGAAATAAAATATGAGGGTATAAGTCACACTGCATCCAGGGTTCTGACAGGTGCTCAGGTCTTCAACCATAAGCTTCCCTGATGTAGCCAGACTAAAAGAGCTATCTCCTTCCTTGATCCGATTTCTAAGGATTTTGAATCGTTAATCTCATAAATTAAAATCAAAGATACTATAATCTGTGTGCATGGAAAGTAGAAACATTACACACCTGAGTGTATTCTCAAATGGCAAAACTTCACATCATTTATGGTTAGTGATAGTCTGTGATGATATGGAAAAATCAAGGATGTCCATATGTTTGAGTTGGAACTAAAGCATCAAAAGGGAAATAAGGTGTAAGAACCTGAGAATCCTCTTTATCACAGATCTGATTTAACAAAAATAATGTTAGGATTGATCGTGATGGCCTAAAAACTGAATTTGTTCAAGTAAAATTAACACAATTGGCATAGATTGATCATATTTTTAATCATATTTTATTTTTCTGTTTTTATTCCTCAAGTTTATTTAAATTTCAGAATCTCTGAAGGATTTGCAGTTTCATCACTTTTTCTGAATGCCTTCCTATGCATTAGAAAACAGTCTGCACTGTTTGCTGTGCTGCATGTTTGTTAGTTGTGATGTGTGCTTGGAGGTTCCAGCTAAATGCAAATTTAATGCAGACTCAATTAATGATCTATACACAAGCATTCAATAATGTGCAGAGCAGAATGTGGACAGCAGTAGACCCCCTAATGAGACGGTTTTTGCAGAGCATATGCAGACTGTCTCAGATAGTTCCTACATAAGATGTTCTCTCTGTGGAAGGTGTTAGCTGTAGATGTAGCTCTCTTCTGCTTTAATGAATTAGCAGACAGCATAAATGTTGCAAGCCACGTATCCTCTGTGTCAATAGAATACAATTGACTAACTGTGGGGAAAAGGAATAAAATATAACGCTACAAGCATCACAAATACTGCTTCAAGAAGCACTCCTGGAAAGCAGATTTGGGTTCTTAAAGTTTTAACTTTGAAATAATTGGTGCATAAAACAATTATTTTTCTCTTAAAGCTGGTGACCTAAATTAAAACAATTTTCTCACATGTTTGATGATGGCGATGATTTCGGTTCCTTATCTATCTACAGTTGTGATTGACTTTTTTTAGGCTACTACCAATTCAGTTCAAGTTTATTTATATAGCGCCAAATCACGACAAGAGTCGTCTCAAGGCACTTCACACAGTAAACATTCCAATACAGGTCAGGGATCTCATTTATCAAACATTGCATAGAATCCTTACTAAAACCGTACTTAATCTCAGGAATAAAAATATACTTACGCCAAGTAGGTTTGTGATCTGTCAAACATGGGGTATGCACAGCTGCACGCAATCTCCGCTTCATAAATCAGAGGCTAACGAGAAAGGTTCTCAGCTGCCTTTTAGTCACATCCCGCCCTCACCACGCCCACTTACTGCCATAAACGGTTAGTGCAAAGTGCCTTGTGGACCTCATGCAGATACATAAGCCAGCTTGTTGCAGCATTTCGATCCCGACTGCAGATCAAGGAAGCGCTATTTCACAAGCAGAAGTTGAGGTACTTGTGAGTGAGATGGAAAAATGAAAGGAAGTGCTTTTGCAAAACAAATAAGAGAAAATCCACAGAGTGGCACAGCATTGCTGAAGCTGTCAATGCTGAGTTTTTCAGAGAGATCTGTGGCGGATATAAAGAAAAAAGGTCTGATCAGGATTCAATCCCCAGACTCCCGGGTGAAAGTCACGTGTGCTAACCAGTCAGCCAAACGGAGATCTCCCCTGTACAAGTAGCCAGGGCGTATGATCAATCGGGTCACAGTGACAGGACACACACTGTCACAGACGCATGATATTCTGTCTCAATCTGTCCCCCTGCTGATATTCAGCATTCCGTATTCTGCACCTCAGGCTGTGTGTGGGTGTGCGTGTGTGCGCGCGTGCGTGCGCGAGTGTGGGGTGGCTTGTTCTGTGTGCGCACGAAGTGGTACAAGTGATAATACTGCTGGAATTCATAACTGTATCCTTCTCAGCAGCAGCACTGCAGGTGCTCTCCATGTCCAAAATGTGCGTAAGCCAGGTCCTTACCCCAAAATTCCACTATCTCCGCTGCGCTCTGCTCCGGCACGAACTCCGCAGCAAAAACGGTCGGTCCCGTTATAGTCAATCAGAGCTGTTCCACTATTGTGGCCGTGCGGCGCAGTGCGCCGCCCGCCGTTTCGCCATCCGGCAAATATAGGATTGATTCTACAGGAAAAGGAGCAAGCACAACTTCCGTTATTTCACAATAAATCGATAAACAAAAAGCGTTTTTTTGGTTTATATGCACAGGTTTAACAACTTTTAACAACTATCAATGGTGGTTGAACTTTAAATGCACAAAAATAAGCCATAAATACAGTTTCCACTATCAAAGTAGTTGCCCTTTGTTGATCCAAACACTGCTGATCTCTCAACACAAATGATGGGCAGATTAAACAGTTCATTTAGATGCTTCTCCCACACAACAGGTGTTTGGATGGATGGATGGATGGATGGATGGATGGATGGATGGATGGATGGATGGATGGATGGATGGATGGATGGATGGATGGATGGATGGATGGATGGATAGATAGATAGATAGATAGATAGATAGATAGATAGATAGATAGATAGATAGATAGATAGATAGATAGATAGATAGATAGATATTTTTATTCGGTCAACAACAACAATTTATCAATTTTACATAAAAGTAATCAAGCAACCGAAAAAAGGAATAGGTTGAAGCCGCGTTTATTGCTCGGACTGTATCGCAAGATCTCGAAAATCCCGCGCATGCCTGTTTGCGCACCTCAGGTCTCCACACCGGAGCGGAGCCGTTGTAGAGCGGGTACAGTATAATTTGAGTTCAGAAGCAAGCGGCAGCGGAAAGCGGGGGCGGAGCGTAGCGGAGATAGTGGAATTTTGGGGTTAGCCAACTTAAAGAGCAAGTCACCCCCAAATCAACTTTTTTTTGCTGATAAATTACATAAATGAGTGTCTAATTGTGCTGCAGACACATGTAGTGAATAATTTGGTAATTCAGTGCATCTTAGTTAAAATTTAAATATTCTGCCTAAAACTGTCAGTGTTATGCCGTCGTCAGTTAAAACTCTGCACTGCATTTGAATTAAATCTGCCACTGCTATTGGCTAAGAGGTATGCTATGATGTAAACTGGTCCTTATGATGTCACAATGTCGTTGTGAGCCTGTGTGTGTGTTTATTGGTTTGCGGCTCCGCCCTCTCGGTCTGCAAGGCAACAGCATTTGTTGCATTTTTCAAACATGAAGAGGGAGTTGAGTAAGAATCTGGCAGGGGTTGACTTGCTCTTTAAAGTTGCGCACATTTTTCCATTCTTTCATAAATCCCAAAGTTTGCGTGGAGAGTTGCTTACGCAGTTTTCCAACCCCATTTTGTGCGTAAGCAAGCTTGATAAATGAGGCCCCAGGTCATTAAGCCAATCAGTAAAAAGTTTCCTATATAAAGAACCCAGCAAATTGCATTAAGGCACTGACTGGTGTCAGTGACATAATAGCAGTCCTCATACTAAGCAAGCATTTAGCGACAGTGGAGATGAAAACTCCCTTTTAACAGTAAGAAACCTCCAGAGGATCCTGTCTCTGTATAAGCAGCCATCCACCACGACTCACTGGGGATCTAGAAGACACCAACACACACACACACACACACACACACACACACACACACACACACACACACACACACGCACACACACACACACACACACACACACACACACACACACACACACACACACACACACACACACACACACACACACACACACAACATATATACCAAATAGTGTTTCTATGGTTACATTGTGATTTATTAGTAAATACTCTATTTAGTGAGAGATAAACTTTTTTGTATTGATCCTAACGAATCTATAATTAAAGGGTAAACTAGTAGTAGCACATTCAATGTCAAAGAGAGTAAAATGTTATTTTCAGGAGGGGAAGAATGTTTAAGTGGTTAGCAGCAGTGTTCAAGCCCATGGCCCCCACCATGATGCCACCACAGCTCAGCAGTACAACATTGTAACTTCTTCTGGGGTGAAAAACACTTAGATACTTACAAAAAACAAAAAACAAACAAAAAAAAAAGACAGAAGAGCCATATCAGCACAATTTAAGGCAAGGCAGCTGTATTTATAGAGCACATTTCAATCACAGAGGCAATTCAATGTGCTTTAAAATTTACAATTTAACACATTCTTCAATATTTTGGGTGTACTGCATTGTCTTTCACATTTCAAAATGTACCATAGATGAAACCCCCTACCCCCACCCCCCAAAAAAGTAGGAGGAACTAAAACTGCTGGGTGCATGAATAATCAATTTAGCAATAATGTAAGATTTTTTTCAGAACCCCTAGTCGTTTGTAGCAAAACTCTGAACTCTATTTTATTTGTATAGCGCCTTACGGACATAAAATATGCCACCGAGTCGCTTTACAGGGGCAGTGAAAACATAAAACAAGCATATAAAATAATGAAACATAAAAAAACACAACAAATATCTTAAAACAGAGATAAGAACACGTGAAGACTAACTAAGAGAGGAAAATGCCAGGTTATAAAGGTAGGTTTTCAACATAGTTTTAAAAAGCACCATGGAGGATGAGCCCTGCAGTGGGGAAGCTCATTCCAGAACTTTGGGCCTGCTGCCGCGAAGGCCTTGTCCCCAACGAGTCTTCAGACGTAATCTGCGTGGGCTGCATGGTGGCGCAGTGGTTAGCACTGTTGCCTCGCAGCACGATGGTTGCAGGTTCGAAACTCTGCTCGGCTGCGGCCTTTCTGCGTGGAGTTCCGTGTTCTCCCCATGCATGCGTGGGTTTCCTCCGGGTACTCCGGTTTCCCCCACAGATCACAACATGCCCTATAGCTTATAAATTGTAAGTCGCTTTGGATATAAGCGTCTGCCAAATAAATAAACATAAACATAAACATCTTGGGACCGAGAGCAGCAGGAGGCTCTCCCAGCGAAGCGCCCAAACTGGGGTGTACGGCTACAGTAACGTAGTCAAAAAAGGCAGCATCAGTCCATTTAATGTTTTAAAAACCAGTAAAAGGATCTTAAAACAAATCTGAAAGACAACAGGCAGCCACTGCAAGACTACGAGGATTCGAGTCATGCAGTCTTATTTTTCTTGCCTTCTAAAAATCTGGCAGCAGCGTTCTGCACAAGTTGCAACCTGGCTAGAGTGCCCTGACTCACCCCAAGCAGGACTGAGTTACAGTAGTTCAAGCATGCTGTGACAAATGCATGAACCACAGTCTCGAGGTCACGTCTCGACAGGAATGCTTTCACCTTAGCAGGCGACGTAAGTGATAAAAGGAGGACAAAACCAAATTATATCAAAGTTAGATAAGATGTGGCATATTTTGCAATCTTAAGATTTTTATGTTCAATGAATAAAGAAATATTGATCATAAAAAGCTTTATGGGATTCATCCTCTACTGCCTGCATTTAAAGCTTCTCTCTGGAGTATTTCTCTTATCTGATGGCACCATCTAGTGGCTGACAAGCATATCACACTAGAACCCTGCACGGGACTGTTTTCTTCATCCCGCTCCCGCCCGCTCCCGCTGAATTTATGACCATTACCAGGCAGTGATTAGGTCGCTTTTCTAAGAGAGACCTGAATGAGAAATATTAACACAATCGGAGAAACTCCTCCAAATGTCTGACTTGCCTTGCTTTGGTTTTTATGTCATAAATACCTTGTTTCAGCTTCTTTTCAACATCAGTTGCCGACTCCATCATACTCATCCTGCACTGTTTCTTTTAGCTGACCGTTCCCGCCCGCAGCAAAGTTCACACCGCCCGCCCCCGCAAGATTTGTGTTGGGTCCCGCGGGACCCAATCCCGATGCAGCCTTCTATATCACACTCCTTCTGCTTTTTTTAAGATGGCGACTTCACATTTCTGTTTATAAATGTGCTTCTGTAGCTGACAAACAGAGCTAAAACACGTTGTTTTACGAGTAATATTCTCACGTCATGTTGTGTTCTCATATATTTATATTGTAGACTTACTTGTCCGTGAAAAGTTCATCAACTCTGCATCAGCCGAGGTATTCCTTAAATTTGAAGCAAGTAAGCGGTAGACTAACGCTATTGGTTAGTTCTGGTCGGCGTTCAGTTTCCTATTGCACGGAGCTCTGCAGGGTAGAGGGCGTGGTTAGCAAAAAATAAATAAAAATATGTATTGCTTACATTATATCGCAGTACATGATAAGACAATCACTTTAACATATTTCTGACAAATCATGCATAATTTCTGTCTACCAGACAGAAGAAGCTACTTCAGGTTTGTGTTATTTGTGGAGGTAAAAACATCATTGTTGCAAAGCTAACGTGGTAGAGTCGCGTCTCTGTTAGCCAATCAGAGATGAAATGTCCAAATTTCAGGAAGTAAGACTCCAAATCCTGTCGTCCGAAGTTCTTCTCTGATCTGGCAGTATTATAGATCCTGAAACGGGGCACCAGGGCTTTTTGTACCCAGATTATGACTTACAAGGCATTCATTTCTACTAGACACCACTGCAAATGTGTTGATTAAATGAGTGTTCCAAACCTTTAAATAAAAAAATACTTTTAAAGCTCAGATAAATTTGCTGTAGAATCAAGATTCAAGATCATTTTTATTGTCATTGCACAGGTGTACAACGAAACTGACTGATAAACAAGGCTAAAATTCATCATGCACATGCTCTCTCTCGTTGTCACACACACATGCACACACACACACACATCTTCCACGCCAGTTTAAGGTGCAAAACAATTCAAAAGTATAAATGTAGACATGGTGATAGGACAAGTGTAAACTGTAAAGTGAAATATTGGTTAAAGTTGTGGCATACTGTATCCCAATCCCAAAACTCATACTAGCATGGTCACTGAACTTTAAATATCCTCAATAAGAAAACAGCATCAGTGTTTAAGTCAATGAAAAGTTTGGCTAAAGACCATTTTTACTAAATCAACTTATTTTTAAGTATCAATAACACTCACACTAGATGAGAGCACATGTAGCTGAAAAGGTTGGGAACCCATTCCCTTATTGTATATTCATTGATTTGTTCTTCGTGTTAAAGTGTTTTGTGGACATTTTTGAATTTGTTTATTAGCCCTGATGTGCCCTTGACTTGTTTGTCACTTTTGATAAAAATGTCTGAAAAAATGAAACGAGTGTATTGTTTATGAGAGTGTTGCCAGTGCAGATTGCAAACACACGCCTATCTCTTCCCATTTAGCGTCTCAGCCTTTTCCACACCATCCACCACTTATTGTCCCTCCTGTCTATTAACAGCAGTGTGTCATGCACCAGCACTTCCACTTAGCTAATGGAGAATAATTACATCAGAATAGAATACCTCGTGCAGGTAAAACACGCCATTTTACTCTGCACCATGCAACTTTTTTGAGAGGCTTTTTTTTCTATAGACCATTGCGAGCTGTCTATCCCTCCCATACTGCATTAAGCATTCAATGTTCTGACTTTAGACCTATTCGTCAGTATCTGCCAGCTGTGTCCACTAAACATTTGCCAGTAACACATTTGCTTAAGAGCTGAAGCAGAATGTGCTAACTGCTGTGAAAATGAATGCAAACAATTCTCCGGTTGTAATGCATCTCAGTGGATGCTCCCTAAAAGACCTCCTAAATGATGGAGCCTTTTAGTGAAATCAGATTTAGGCCTAATTGGATGACAGGCACAGTGTAGACTCCCTCAGGACAACGATGCACATATATGAGATGGATGAAACAGCAAGAGTGCGCTACAATATCCACCAGCAAGCAGCAAACACACAACAAATGCAAGCTGAGTGAAACCTGGAGAGTTTAAGTTGTCAGTGATTCAATACGAGTTACAAGAACGATTACAACAGCAGATGTCCTTCAGTCAGCGGTGGTTTGTCAGATTCTTTTAAAAGGATATCTAAGTGACATTTAATACATTTTTGGAAAATAATAAGATCATAATTTTGATAAAAGGGGTAAAAAAAAACTTTTGTTTTGAATAAAAGGTTGGAGTTTTTGAAGGAGGGTTCTGTAGAAAGGAAACAAACCCGCGTTGCATAAAATCTCAGTCACTTTGGAGTAAAGGTACAACAACTAAGAATTTTAAAGTGAAATTATCAAAAAAAAGTCTAACGTCTCAATCATGTTGGAAGGAAGGTAATACCGAAACAAATTTCCTTCTCAGCCACCAGGGTGATTTTTCTCCTTTCAAAAAAGTTGAAGAGGGGTGTTATCACAAATTACAATATGTGAGCTTGTGGGCTTGCCGAGTCTGCGCTAGCTAACACTGCAGCGAGAAACACCAGCCAGCAAGAAGCAGTAGCATTTTGGAACGAACCATAGCCAGTAAACAGGAGTGACCTTGAAGTTATTTCTCATAATCCTAAAAATCCACTGCATCTTTTTGTTTTAATCTAATATTGGATGAAGCACGCTAGAAGCTAACATTGAGCTAAGAATGTTAACGATGAATTAGAAGGGCACAGTCGGTTATAATGACATCACAAGCTATGTTTTCAAATACCAACAGCTCAGTATTACAGTGAAATGCAATCTTCAGGTGCTGAGCCATGATTGGCAGCAGCCATGAAACTCATGGAACAGGAGTGAGAAAGCCAGTCGTGTGTTTAGAAAATTATCTGCAGTACCATAGATTTGTCCGCAGGTTGTCATGCTTACTTCATTCTTACATAATGCACCTTTAGGATTACTACTGACCAGGTAGATATGCTGAAAACGTTTCACAAAGGGTATTTTACAAAGCCGTTGCTTTTTTGTAAGTGGACTCGATACAACATGAGTAAAGGGTTTTCACGCTTGTAACTTTGATGCAGCATCAACAGACGTTGTCTTCTGAGCAGCCTACCTGTTTGTTTGTTTAGAGGTGGGCTAGCCTACACTGCTAAGAGTGTTGCTACAAAATGGAGTTTTTCTTGCTGCTAGTTTAGCTCTCTAACGCGCAATATCTCTTTCATTCTTTTTACTAACCGTTTGACATAAGTGAGTCCTTCCAGCAGAACAGTATAATTTTGCCCTGAAGTGCAATCTATATAAAGAGGAGAGGAAGTGCTACAGAAAACTAGCTCTTCTGCAAATTTTCAGTAGCAAAATACAATTCAGTATAAAAATCTAAGAAATATAATCCAGCCACAGTTTTAAGGAATGAGATTTATAAAATTGTGTTTGCAAGAGGTACTACATCATTTTTGGGGATTAGCATTGTTTAAAATTGAGGTGCAGTGGTCCCTCGTTAATGGCGAGAGTTACATTTTGAAAAAAAAAATGCAAAAAGCAAAATTCATTGAAATAATCTGCTTCATTTTTAACAATTATTATATATGTTTGTAGCATATGCAGCTACTTGTGGTATCTAGTTTTCAGTTATTAAATCCATAGAAATGATAAATATTTGATAATAGCATTTTTTTTACATTAGTAAATCATTTTACATATAGTTTTGCATTATTTTGGTTATAAATGTACTCTACGCAACAGAAAATCTGAGGAGCCACTTGGGAGCCGAAAGAGCCGGCTCTTTTTGGTGAGCTGAGCCAAAAGAACTGGCTCTCTAAAAAGAGCCGTAATTCCCATCACTATTGAAAAGCCCTTCTGTAGGGCACCCACATTCCTATGCTTATGCTTGCTTTCTATCTATGTTTCTTTTCTTATTATTTGATGTATCCTAATGTAAATACTGCCTGACCTGAATGTATGTTTGCTCCTTGCCACCATAGGCGTCATTTTAACCGGGGATGCCGGGGACATGTCCCCGGCAAAATTTGTGATTGGCAGCTGTGTCCCCCCCACTTTCAAAAAAGCCTGCTGATGAGGATTTTTGTTTTACCAGCTCAGATCTTATACCAGGGGTCGGCAACCTGTTCCCATCAAAGAGCCATTATTACCCGTTTCCCACAGTAAAGAAAACACCGTAGCAGCCATGGCGTTGTGGGCGGGGCCTAGCCTCAGACAGCAGAGAGCTGCTCATAACAGGTGACAGCAGCCGGTACCGGTCGCTCGCATGGGCGTCGCACCCGTGAGGGATTCAACACCCACACTTTTCCAGCTATTTTGCTCACCTCCACACCAGTCTGGTTTCTTTACGTCGCACTCACTCTGTTTGCCTCATCTCCTTCTTCACCTCCCGCTTCTGAAAGCCGATGTCGGGTTTCCAGGAGAGCAGGAGAGGGAGGGATGGAAGAGCTCGACTGAATTCATAATTTTACATCTTGAAATTAGCTGTACAAAGTCTGAGTTTGATAAAGTGAAGAACAACAATCTGCAGAGGTTTATAACAGGCGCGGCGCCAGGTTTTCATTTTTGGGTGGGCCACGGTAATTTTGGACGGACCTTAATAAGCAGTGGCTTAAGTGAAGCAGGCAGGTCGCGTTGGAAAATTTCGTTTAAAAAGACGTCATAAACGTGTTCCCCCGTCATTTTTATTTATAAAATATGAAGTAAAAACTCACAATTTAATTTTCATTCATTTGTCATTAATATGTAGTCTACATCCGTGCGTTAAGTGGACCATCTTCCAGTAAAAGCAAAGCATCCAGCCCACCTCTCCAAATGCTTAAAATGTGCATCAGCCGCTAGTTAGGCGCGCTGCGCGCACGTCAGCTACGTCAGCCCAGACAAGAGCAGAGCAAATAGAGAAAGAATAGAGGATAATTGTGTCTGGATGTGGATGGAGATTACATTTTACAGCAGCCTGATCATCATATAAATACGTAAACCATCACCTGTCTTCTAGTCCACGCTATCAGCATTATTTTAATTGATCTGTGTGTGTGTGTGTGTGTGTGTGTGTGTGTGTGTGTGTGTGTGTGTGTGTGTGTGTGTGTGTGTGTGTGTGTGTGTGTGTGTGTGTGTGTGTGTGTGTGTGTGTGTGTGTGAGTGTGTGTGTGTGTTTTCCACTTCAAACACTGGTCTAACCAACCAGACCAGCGTGTCCAGTAACATATTAATGTTACAATTAAACAGTTCCACTTCATGTAGGCTAGGAATATTTCACCTGCCGTGGCCCGACCGCTTCTGCTCCACATAAACTTTGTGCGTGATCAAATGTCTCTACAGGAGCTTTCTGAGCTGAAGAGGCTATTCTGCCTCAGACTGGGTGCGTCATGCGTCTCCATATTAGAGACGGGAAGCGCTGTTCAGCCAAAGTTTCATAATTTCATAAAAAGAACATTTTTTCCAAGTGACAAATCCCTCAGAGAGACCGGGTTTCCAGACTGCTTCAGTGGGATGAAATCTTACCGCATGCACCGTGGTTCTCCCCTCTGCAGATCTTCAGCCCACTGTCCACCGTGGGCGCTCCGAGCCGCGCTGAACACAGTGTCCAGTATAAAGCTCTGATGTTCTGATGGGAATCATTTTCTTACGCGATGTGCATTAACGATTAAAATGTCAGCTCATCCATGCGCATCAGTGTGCGTCGGGGTAATTATTTCAAAACAACCAACATCCTTGAGTTTATCCGTCAAAATAAACAGTCAAATGGAAATATCTATAACCTGCCATTTAACTGTTTTGCCTTCTTGTGAAGATTGTTGCAAAGAGAAACAATTAAACTTGGTTAACCCCAGAGCCATGCGCACTGCGCTGTACTTCTGACTGTAAAATGAGGGGAAAATGATTTAATCGGATCCTTTTTTTTCAACATGGTTTAATGTAAAGTTTCATTCAGTACAAACTTTAGTCGCACCAATCTAACGAGACAGATCCTGGATTTGCATTCTGAACAGTTTAAACATGTTTAAAACGGAGACATGTGTGACGCGTCTAAAATTCGCACCTGCTCTGCTATTATGGAAATTAAACTAACAAGATGAATAACATGAACTTATTTTAGGCACAGACATCCCCCACACGTTAGAAAAGCTTGCAACGTGCCTGGTCGCTCATGTACGTCAGCGTTATCTTTCATAAGACGATAATCAATAAAACGATTTATATAAAGTGGATCCAGAAGTTGTAGCCCGTCTCTGCCTTCAATTTTTGGTATTTTTCACCCTGTTGATGGTTTTACTGAGCAGATGCCCCTTTTGTCACACGTTTCTTTTTAAAACATGTTTAGACTGTTCAGAATACAAATCCAGGCTCTGTCACGTTTGATTGTTGTAATTAAACTTTGTAGGTGGGGGAGGTCAGAAAAGGATCTGATCATTTTGTTTTTCCCTCATTTACAGCGACGGAGATAACGGCACAGTGCTCCTGGCTCTGGTGTTAATCAAGTTTAGTTTTATCTATTTTCACAAGAAAACAGACAGTTAAAAGCAGGGCTTGTGTTGACCGGACAGTTTCCGTATTTGGCCATTTATTTTGACGGGGAAAGAATAGAAAGAATTACCCCGACGCATGCAGACGAACTGACATTTTATTCCACTTAAATCGCAGATGTAGCTAAATCACTCAAGAAAAGATTCCCATCTGAACATCTGAGCTGGACATTGCTCAGCGCATCTCACTGTCAGCGCGTACATAAGGTACACAGCTAGCTGAAGTTGTGGAGAGGGGCTTGGAGCGCATCGCAGAACCAGAGCGCATGCAGGAAGATTCCTCCCACTGAAACAAGTGTTTTCCAAACCCGGTCTTTCAGAGAGACTTGTCACTTAGAAAATGTTCCCGGATTATGAAACTTTGGCTGAATAGCCCTTGTTCCTGTCTCCAATGTGGCGACACATCCAGGAGCCGTCTGAGGAGAGTCCCAGAATCTCACAACGTCTTTAGCTCAGAAGCGCATATGATTACGCACAAGCGTGACGCGTCAACCCGGTCACACAGTAGACTGGGTTGGACCTGTTCAGGTTTACGCAGACAATATTTACATTTAGAACTGGCATACAGATGTAAAATTAATGCAGTAAAATATAAAGCATTTTATTTAAATATCCATTCATTATTTTACGAGCACAGAGAGCCGCATCAGATGGATGGAAGAGCCGCGGGTTGCCGACCCCTGTGCTAGCCTACTTTATTGTCCCCAGCAATTTTTAAACCCCACTCAAGTGTATGGTTATTGTCCCCAGCAATTCTGAAAACAAACTGACGCCCTTGCTTGCCACCGAAACAAATTCCTAGTAAATTAGCCTCTCACCTACATGGCAGTAAATCTGATTCTGATTCTGATGGACCGGAAGTCGATGTGAGTTACTTGGGCTCCACATAACACTATAGCCTCTTTTATAAGACAAACCATCGTGTCATTATAGAGTGATAAATCCGAATTTGTGGGTCTCGTAAATGTGGCAAGGAGCAAAGGGAAAAGGTGATAAAACTCGATTCCGATGCGCTTAGCCTCGTATTGCCGCATGAGCCCCTCGCCTCTGACGGCTAAACACGTGTCAGCCCCGCTAATCCCTTTGGAGCGACTGTAGGAGGCCCCCTGCAAAAGAGGGTGGTCGCGTTGGTGACATATACTGCGTGTCGAGTGCCGGCTGGAAGGGATATAAACACAGATAAACTCTCATCCCCCCCATGGCCCCTTTCAACCACCTACAGCTGGACGGACGCGGGGACCATGGAGCTTTTGGCCGTGCGAGCGGACGAACAGATTAGTCGCCTTTTTACGGGGAGGGTGAGGAACAGCCAGCTGTTAGACAGAGTGGTGAAAACACTGGCTGAGTGGGGCATCAAGGGGGAGAAAAAGCATGTCACATCAAAGCTAAAGGTCCTGAAAAAGAAATGTCATCAGTCTGACGTGTCTTCTGTGTGACGCTGA